>NW_019384448.1:841189-1007567 GCF_000671375.1 Centruroides sculpturatus | reverse complement strand
ATATATATAATTAACAGTTAATTAAATACACCTATATATATGTATATAGGTGTATTTAATTAACTGTTAATTTTAATTAAAATACAATTTATTGCAATATATAAGATTCAATGAAATGCTCTTCTTAATAAAATATGACTCAAAATAAAATAATATTTAGCTTATATACAGTAAGTGTTTAATAAATCGATATTGGAAAATGAAATTATATAATAATTAGCAATAAAACGGAAATCAGCTGTTATGTTTGATTTTTTTCCACTCATCTGTGTATATAGAAATGTCAACATAATTATACATAAAAGTAATTAATATACAAAATATAAAATTATATGTTAGTTATTAAATTATAATTATATGTAAACATTATGTATTAATATGAATCAGAGGTAAATTAAAAAGTTAATTTATCTGTATGAAAATCAGTACGAGCGTTGAATAGTGTTACAATATCTGCCTTACTATTAACATTCTCCATTTCTAAACATTCCCTTACATCGTTATAAAATAAACATTTACATTTATGTTCCAAACTCTTTTTTAAATGTACAATCATTCATAATCTTATATGTAACAGACTCAAAATATACTATATACGTCTACATTAAATCCTGTATACAGTGTATTTTAATTCTGTTTTAACGATTCTATTCACACTTCTCGGATCTTTCAAAAAATTAAAACTTATTTATAGTTTATCCTGTTTTTTTTTCTCGATTGGGCATTAGTTGGGCAGTAATATTAATTGAAATACGTATTTTCTTTAGTTAAAACATTATATACAATACAAACTCTTTATGAAGAATGATAATAACCTTATATATTCACTTTATATATTAATTTTCACAGAGAAAAAAGTAAAACATCAATTCACTCATGTTTGAAAAGCGTTAAAATGTCGGTTTAAAGCAGCGGTCTCCAACATTTTTATCGCCGCGGACCGGTCAAAGTTTGATAATTTTACGGCGGCCCACTGAGGGGGGATGTTGATTGTTTATACTGTATTTTAGATTGATTTAATTTAATAATTTTAATTTAATTGTATTTAAACATGCCTTCAAAATAAAATATAGTTACACCAAAAAATGAATATAATGTGATTTAACATTTTAACTCACTAGAACGTTAAATCAATGAGAACCCTGAGCTTGTTTCATTGCAAGGAGACGGTTCTCTCTGGGGGTAATAGGAGACAGTGACACCCGAAGTGTTTCTTATGTCCAGTTTATTCTGTTGTTCCGTCGTCCATTAAAAGTCGCACAAACCCAAGGAAATACATCATAGTAAATAAAATGGAAATAATTTAATGTTCCTTGTGCGGCCCGGTACCGTTTGATCCACGGACCGGTACCGGTCCGAGGCCCGGGGGTTGGGGACCACTGGTTTAAAGCACTCGCCCTTCTACATCACAAGATTTGTTGTTACGTCAGGCTATGGCCTGGTAGGTATTTGGTCCAGATCCCCGAGAGCCCTTTTTTAAGTAAATTTCTTTGTTTGCAAGGATATATCACTGTGTGGAGGAGGAAACATGGAAATATCTCTAAATAAAAAGATTGGCGGGTTGGATTAGATTGGGTCTCCCTTAACCTCATTTTATCATGTGCCACTGCATGTGGTAAAATGAGGTTAAGGGAGAGGCTGAATGGCTCGGATGTTTTACCAGGGTAGTGCCAGAGTAAGGTAGTGCTATCTCTGCACGGAGTTCGATACATGTCTAGGGGCCCTGGACCTCGAGGACTTGAATTGAAAAAAAATAAACTAATTTTTCTGTTGCAATTGTATACTGTAATTTATAGATGTAAATATTTCTATAACTACAATTAGACGTTATTAGTTTATGATGTCGTAAAATAATGTAGAGGGTCCCAATGCTTAGGGACACCGGAAGATCTTAGTCCACTATCGTTTAGCATAGTTAGCAGTATGGTTGATATGTTCAGTTAAATAATAACAGTAATTTACTGATATTTTTATATTTCTGTATCAATAATTCCATAAATTAATTTTAAAATACTGTATAATAAATTTGATAATAATAAAGTATCAAAAATTTATGAATAAAATATTAAATGAAACATTTATAATTTATTTTTTTATGATGCATTTTCAACACTAAAATATCCCGTATTGTAATTATTATGCGTTACAAAAACTGATTTTTACATTAACGTTAGATGAATAAAATCATATCGATTTTAAAATTTAAATATTAAAAACAGTATAAAAAGTATATTTTAGGAAATGCAATACAACAAATTTATATTTAACTCAATTTATTATAAGTATATCACGTTGCGTTACATATAAATAAAATATTGTTGCATTGCTCGTGTTGAATTATTTTCATAAAATGCAATCTTTATTTTATTTAAATATTTAAGTTTGAGAATCGATATGGCTTTAGTCATTTAAAGTTAATATAAAAATCAATCATCGTAACGCACGGTAATTATAAAGGATTTCAATGAAGTGGAATGCGTAGCTGTCGTTTTAGATTATAATAAAATCTCAATGTCAGAATGCAAAAATTAATTCTGTACTTTCGTAATTTATATTATAGACGAGGCCAATATTTTTTAAAAGAAAAATTATAATTTTATGAAAATTTTTAATAGCAATGTTATATCTGCTGCAGTATAGGCCTATAATAAAACGAAGTTACATCATTACATGATTAATGACCTTCTCTTCTTTCTGTTCTGAGTATAGAACTGATTCGTCAACTTTTCTATCTTTTAAATATTAATTTTGTGCTTATAATTTCTCATATGAAAAAAAAGCATTTATTTAGAAATTGCTTTGAATTATGCAAATTTTACGAATTTAATTTTTTTTTTCAAACTTTCAAAGACATTTTTTTCAACTATAAAAAACTTAAATTAAAATTTATATTATTTTGAGCAAAAATCTTTGTTATAATTATTTATACTTTTTAAATTAATATAAAAATATATTACATAAATAAAAAGCAGCCACTAAATACATGGCAATCAGCATGATTTTATCAAATTGTTAGCTTTTAAAGTGTGTTTAACTTAAAATTATTCGAATGGTTCTATCAAATATAAAATTGATTGATTAATTAATGCGATGGTAAATTATGTACCGTATATGATCGGCAATAAGATCAGACAACATGGATAATAGATGATAAATGACGCCTAGATCTGAATTGTTTATAATGAAATCACAAAGATCCTGCTCGAATTCGAACCTTACACAAGTAATACGATACATTGTTAATTATACAAATATTATATAATACTTTGTTACTATTTGTAATATTAATAACATTTAATTTAAATGTAGTGTATGAAGAAGATTTGATAAAATTTTTGTGTCATGATCTAAGTGGTGATTTCAAGAAAATCATCAAGGCCTTGGCTAATGCCAATAGAGAAGAAGCAGATAAGGTCGATGATGATTTAGCAGAGAAAGAAGCTCAGAAACTTTTTGATGTATGTATATTAATCACTCTTATTGATCTTCTATATATACTGTATTAATCAATATACGAACAGTAGTTACTCATATATTTATGACAACGCAAGGAAGTAATCCATATCCTCAAGTATACGGAAATCGAATAGTGATTTATTAAATTTTATCAAAATTTCAGGCCGGTGTAGGAAAATCTTGGGGCACAGATACCGAAGTGTTTCTTCCCATTCTTTGTTCTCGAAGTTATCCCCAACTTCGTCTCATATTCGAAGCTTACGAAAGAATTTCCGGTCATTGCTTATCGGCTGCTATCGAAAACGAATTTGAAGGAGATGTTCGAAGAGTATTTCTGGCTATAGGTAAGGGAAATTCAGCTTTTCATTCAAATTTATTGGTTAACCATTCGGCTACCAGTGGACACGAAAATATTTAAGTTTTATAAACTTCTTTAATAAAACGTCATATCTTTTATGTGATTCTAATACAAGTACCAGTACCTGGATATGGTAAGTTAAACGACACTAATCGAGTAAAGTTATAATATACACTTATATCGATCAACTGTCTGAGAAGGATTTTTAAAAAGTCATTTAAATTACAAACTTAGAATTAATTTTAAATAATTGTCCTTATTGTTTCTCAGAATGTTAAAATACCGAATTTATTGTATCTGATCCATGAAAATATAAAATGGTCATATATAATTATTTATTTATTAAATAATTATATATGACCATTTTATATTTTCATGGATCAGATAAAATAAATTTGCTCACAAAAGATACAAGAAATTATAGGAAATTGGAAAATCTGAATGAGAATTTATAAAATGATTTCTCAATTTCCTTCCTTCCAGTATTAGTTTCACTTCCAATCAAGTATCTTTGCAGTATATTTCTATAAGTTTACAAATTGTATAGTTATTTGTAAGACCGTAAGAGATTTTATGATTATTTTTACAATTATTAGTTGGATTTAAACGTTTATGACAGTTAATTCAATTCTTTATCATCTCTAGATACGTAAAAAACAGCAACAGAATTGTAATATTATATGCATACATTATTACAGTCGACCCCCTATAACTTGGGTTCATATAATGCGGATTCGTATATCGCGGCGAAAAAATTGCGACCGTATTCGTATAAAGACGCTAAAAGAGACTCGTAAAATGCGGTAAAACGTCATCGCCGACTCGTGTCGCGACAGGATTGGTCGAATCTGGACCAATAGTGGACGAGCAGCCGAACTACTTACACGCTACAGAGAGTTTAGGCGGATAAGTTGAGTTTACTATCATCTGTACAGTATATAGGCCTAAATTACGTACTGTAAGTCTAATACAATAATGTAATTTTATACATTTCTTGTGAAATAAAATTTTCGCTACAGAGAGTTTAGGCGGATAAGTTGAGTTTACTATCATCTGTACAGTATATAGGCCTAAATTACGTACTGTAAGTCTAATACAATAATGTAATTTTATACATTTCTTGTGAAAAAAAAACATTTCTTATTCAACTGCCATAAAAATTATTTCTATTAATGATGTCTCCAAAGTTCAGCGAATTTTTCGCAGAAAAATAACTTATCAGAAAACGCGCCCGCCGTTTGGTGCGCTGCTCCGCGACGAAAACAAGCTTAAGCAATGGCGTCGTCGAATGGTGCACACTCGGTAAGTAATCCTACAGTTTTTTGTTTATAGCATAGTTTATACGGATTATTCCCAAAAAATTATACGTGTTTTGGAAATGTTGAGTGAAATTAGTCTAGAATCGATTAATTTTATGGAAGAAAACCTTTCAAACAGCCGTAGTCCGTAAACTGCACACGTGCCGGGCTGTGATTGGCTCATGTATTTAATGATTCCTACAACGTGAAATTCTTATAAAGTGGAACGTATCTACCGCGTTATAGGGGAGTCGACTGTATATGGATAAATTGATTAGCATGATTTTATAGAGAATATGCCTATGGCTAATATACAATTTTAATCGATTAGTTTTATCATAACTTTACTTTAGCAATTTTCAAACTATCAAATCCGGAAATATAAGCTTGACGTCAATCATTAAAGTTATCCATTATTGAGAATATGAATATTGTATAATTTATTCTATAGTTTTCATCATAGAATATAATATATTAAAATCATTGCATATATGAAAAGATTTCAATGGAATCATTTTAATTCAATCCTTAATTATTTTTGAGAAATTAAAAAACATAAATTAAATCAAAGTGAGGAATATCCACTGCATAAGAGGGAACTATNACGGATTATTCCCAAAAAATTATACGTGTTTTGGAAATGTTGAGTGAAATTAGTCTAGAATCGATTAATTTTATGGAAGAAAACCTTTCAAACAGCCGTAGTCCGTAAACTGCACACGTGCCGGGCTGTGATTGGCTCATGTATTTAATGATTCCTACAACGTGAAATTCTTATAAAGTGGAACGTATCTACCGCGTTATAGGGGAGTCGACTGTATATGGATAAATTGATTAGCATGATTTTATAGAGAATATGCCTATGGCTAATATACAATTTTAATCGATTAGTTTTATCATAACTTTACTTTAGCAATTTTCAAACTATCAAATCCGGAAATATAAGCTTGACGTCAATCATTAAAGTTATCCATTATTGAGAATATGAATATTGTATAATTTATTCTATAGTTTTCATCATAGAATATAATATATTAAAATCATTGCATATATGAAAAGATTTCAATGGAATCATTTTAATTCAATCCTTAATTATTTTTGAGAAATTAAAAAACATAAATTAAATCAAAGTGAGGAATATCCACTGCATAAGAGGGAACTATAAAATGAAGTTCTCTAATTTCAAGTTAAAAAATTATAAAATGTTATGCATCTAAATGTTCTTATAAATTTAAATTAACATCGTTTAATTAATTAGTAGCTTTAATTAGTAGTAAAAATTAGTAGCTTTGATTATAATTCTCACTAATCCATGTAGAAATTATACTTTCGCGCTTTAAAAAAATATTATAATTAAACTAAACAGTTCATTCAATAAAATATCATGTTATTAGTATCTAACACGTCAACAATAAATATTTAATATTCGTGATTAGTGTATACATGCTTTAATCACTATTATTGTTTCTGTTTTCTGTTCGTGCTATAGAATTTAAAACGTTGTTTAATGTAGCAAATGAAAACATTAATATTTAAAAAATGACTACTGTAATTTGTGATATAAAATTTGATCTGTAAAAATGTGTACAGAATAAATTATATAATGAATAAACTAATGCAAGTAATTAAATTATAAGAATTTACTATATTAAAATAATAAAAATAAAGTATATATTATGATTAAAGTAGAAGAAAACTTTAAAGTAAATGAATATAAAGAGAAATTACCTTTATATTAAGTTATTACTTTTATACAATTAAATGGAAACATTAATAAGATTATTTTAAAAATTGATACTACACATTAATGAAATATTAAGAATAAAAACACAGGATGACTGAAAAGTACTCAAGTTTAATGTCATGCTGCAACTGAACGACGAGATATACAGATCTTACTCAAAATTTATTTAAATAAGCATTTAAAACAATTAATTACAATGTGTTCAATATATTTGTTCTCTACTTTAACGATTTTTGCATTATAGCAAGTACCATGAAAGAGAATTGAATGGTGATTGCTATAATGCAAAGACCTTTTGAATAAATTCTCTAGATATGAGTCCTCGTGACTTCTTTTCTCATTGATATCTGAAGGACAGCGCATAAAACAAAGTGGACGACTTTAGAAGAGCTCACGTCATTTATTGAATTGAAATCTTCGCAATTATGAAAGTTTCTTCAAAAAGTGATGCCAAACTTTGGAATATGCGCGAGGAAAATCGAAACTTAAGTTGAAGGCATACGTATTAAACCCATTGACATATAAATAGCTTTAAATACTGATTTGAATGATATTTCAATAACATCTGTATACCTAACGTCGTTCAGTCTAAAAATGAATTAAACCTAATTAAGTAGGGTTTGTGCCACCTTGTACGTACTGTACATAAAATTTTAATTTTTAATTGATTTCTTCCTATCTTATCAAAAGATTCTTATTACAAAATGATATAAGAATTTCATATATAAAAGGAGAATTTAACAATTTTTCTCACTCATGCAGAAACCTTATATTATCAAATTGAATCGTTCACTATTCTGAAAAAGAAATTATTAATTACTACATTAGTAATAGTACATTAGTAAGAAAATTACTTATAGGCCTATTCTAAAGGCCTGTATTCAATTTTTAAAAATAAAATAAAATGCACTGAACATTTATTTAATTAAAATTTTGAAATAATTCTTCGATTTTATTCAGTAGAAAAATTATACAGTATTTCTTATAATTAAAAAATATTTTAAAAAACAATAAAATCTCATCAAAATAAAAGCTGAAAGCAAAAATTTATTTATAAAATTTAAAATATTTTATGCTGTTTAGTATAAAGTACTGGCATATAGTTCTACGCTATATTTTTGAGAATTAAGGATAAAAACTAATTAAAATTAAGCTTCGACAAAATATGTATAAGCTTTTATTAGTTTGATATGAAAATTTATGTGTAAATTGATTAAATGAATTTGCCTGTGAGTAAATTAAACATTTTTAATACAAAATTCTATTTTACAGTTCACAGCATAACGGACACATGGGATTATTTCGCTCATCAGTTGAACGAATGTATGAGTGGTCCGGGAACCAATGATCGAACATTAATTCGTATATTAGTATCGAGATCCGAGGTATTTCATTAATGAAAACCTATAATACTTCTCAGGATTGTTCATTAATTTATTTATTTTCTATAAAGATTGATTTAGAAGATATCAAGAGAGTCTTTAGAAAGACATTCGAGAAAGATTTAACTGAAGCTATTGCTGAAGATACAAGTGGTGATTATAGAAAAATACTTTTGAGGATAATCAGAAATTGATAAAAAAAAGTTTCGAATTTTAAAACGAAGTGTAGGAGTATTTATAAAGCATTTCAATATAGAATATAGAGGTGAGTTTATTAGCGATAATGTGGATACTTTCAGTTTTCGATAAGAGAGGGCGACACGCATCCATAAGATCATTCGTTAGTTTGAAATGAATACACAGGAATTTAAATTCATATTTATACAAGTTTATAAAGATAAACATATAAATAATACTATATTATGTTTATACATAACATATTTAAATATAAATAAGGCATATTTATTTACGTTGTTTTTAAAATATGATTTCTTTATTAAAATGTTAGATTTGTTTTTTCCATACTTTGCATTGTTAGAGTTTCTTTGCTATTACAGTTTTAAGTTTCATAAATTAAGTAATTTAAGCTCGCTTTTAAAACCTTTCTGTTCTAAATTGGTAAAATTTCAGTTTTATTCATTACTTTTCATTTTTCCTTTACGATATCAATACACGTTGATTCATATTTATCGTTTTTATTAATGGTATAAAATAGTCTTAATATTGTCATGAAAACAGAAGAATAAAACGTAAAATATTTTAATATATACATCAATATATAAATATACACCAAAAATAAAGGATAAAATATAATTAGAAATAAAGAAATTCATTCATTATATTATTTAAGCATTTTTAAAGGGGAAAAAGTATTTAAGTAAGAAAAAAATAAGAAGAAAGAATACGACAGACATAAAAGAAAAAATATAAGTTGTTGCTTTGAAATTTTTATCTTCAAATATCTTTATACGTGATACTGATTTGCAGACAGAGCTTCAGGCTGTTATTGGAAATAATCGTTGTAAATTGTAGATGTGATGTTTTTTAATCGCAAAATCTCTTTAAAATTTCTGGATTTTTGATATTAAACAAATATAACAGAAAAAACTAAATGCCATAAATCCGAATTATATTGTCACAATGCACGGATGTGACTCAAGATCATTATCGAACAACTAGATTTAAACGTTTCGACACTGAGATAAGACACTGATTGAAATTTGATGTAATGAGCGTATCAAACGATCTCAAGTAATAATAAACATAATAAATAAACCCTTTATTTAATATATTTTATAATAAAAACTTGATTTTGTTAAGATTTTCTTTTTATTAGTCAGTTTTATTATTTTATTCTCGAAATATTTAGATAAGTTGCAAAATCATGAATGATTCATAATTCTAATATTTTATTCTTCTCATTTAATTTTAAATACATTCAAATAAATAAAAATATACTTTAAATAATATCTAAAAACGACATAATAAATGAGAGAAGGAGCTCAAAATTGTTTAATTCCTGTCTAAGATGCAGAAGATTTAACACAACAATAATAATAATCTATATATGTTATTAAAGTTTAAAACTAGAAATATTAGATAAAGCATGTTTATAGAGATTTCCTTTAACTATGCTCAGCTTATGTCTTGGTATTTGTCTAGAATCCTAAATTAACATTTTAAATATAATTTAAATAAATATAATTGTGACCATATTCGAATGATTAATTTAAAATTATTAATTATTTTCTGCATATTAAGGAAAATATTTTTCTCACTTTTCTTCATCTAAAGAAGAAAAAAATTTAAAAGATTATTTATATTTTGTTCAGTTAAATATGATAATTGGCATATTATATTCTTCATTAAAAATTGTGATCGCTCAATCTATAGTAGTGAAATTTTTGACATTTAATTGACATTGATATATCTAACTATTGTTTAGTTATTTTATCAGGAATTGTAAATATAAAAAATAAAACTTTATCTTGAATCCGGATTAAATTTATTGAGAATAAATTCTTGTTTAATCAAATAGCAAAAATTATATATATTGATATACATGTATTTTAAATGTGAAATATATACAATATATATTCCATTTAATTCTAACTTTTAGTGATTAAAATATATTTAAAAGTGGAGAAACATCTGACATATAGGATATGTGTTGTTCGTTAATTATATTATTATATTAAACAAGAAATAATATTTAAACATAATAATGTAAACATATATTTGTAATAAATTAAAAATATCATATTCTTCTGTTAATGTTTATTTAACAATTAATATTATTTATCTGTTAATTCTATACTGATTAATTATTTTTACTTAATCATATAAGAGTCGAAAAGTTTCAAATTTTCGGGCTGGATTTTATGATTTTTAAGACTTCTTTAAAAATTTATTCATTTTAGCGTTTCAAGATGAGTGTTGTATGCATCAATTTCTATCAAATTTATTAAAAATGAGTATATTTTTTAAGACATTTGTATCTTTCGAAAGAATCAGTCACCTAGTTAGGAACTTGATGAAGCAAAATGGTAATATTCGATCATCGCTATTCTTTTTATTTTATTATAAATAAAATCATACAACACCGTAGACCTATTTGAATGTTTATCTTAATCCATTTTTTTTTTCTATTTCTAATATCTTACTCATTTAAATGTATGGACAATAGTCTAACTAGAACCGATATTACTGGAAATCCGAATAAACACGCACTTACATTCACCCCTATATCGCTGTGAATGCAGTCACTAGGGTTATAGATGAAGAATAAACTCTTATATATATATGCGTATATGCATTTGTCAATTTCAATTCCCAGTACTTATTTAAATTTTTCTTCATTGTTTTATTTACAAAAATAAGGAGAATCCAAGGAGCCATAGTTTATTTTTGTAAAGTACTGTTGACTGTCACTCTAACTCTACTCATATAGGCAGTAGAAAAGAAATCTTAATTACAATATTATCTTGAAAAATATATATTCTTTGCTGATTAAGGTTGATTTTAAATCTACTATTAAATAACAAATTATTTATTTTAGATAATTTTTAAATGAATTTGCATCATTCATTGCTTGTATTAATTTCTAAAAGTAAAATAATTTAATTATAAAAATGGATTATAATTGTATACAATTATTTTAACAAATTAAATATCCAGATCTTATCTGAAAATTCCATTACCAAAATAAAACATAAATGAATTCAGTGATCTTATGGGGCTACATTTCATGATAAGCTCATACAGAACTGAAAATTTTTAGTGACTATAGAATATATTTTTCATTCGGATATTAACTCATTTTATAAAACATACCAGACCTGCAGAAATGCAGAAATGGTTTCTCATATTCCAGGAAAAAAAAATTAGTAAAAATTATTCCAGGCTTGTAACTATTAAACTTTTAAAATTTTATACAAAATATTATATATATTTAAACTTAAATGATTTTACTTATAATTTTTTTCAGATGATATTTTCCTGTAGACGCAAACTGTGTATTTTATATGTAGTCTTCGGTATTTTCGACGAAATAAAAAACAGCAATAAAATCATTATTGTCGTGTAGCAATAAATATTAACGTAATATTTAGAATGTTTCCTTCGTTGACAAGTAGAATATAACATAAAATATTTTTAAAATGTTTAAAAAAAAAATAGGACAGAAATAAGCAAAACTTATGAATTAAAATAGACTCGCAGTATTTGTATAATATATGTCTCATTATATTCGGGTGACAGATGTGTTAAAAGAGATAATTATAGTTGTATCGTAATAAAAATAAAATTGGTATTAGAACAAAGGTTTTCTTTTCGTTGTAAATTGTGTTTCGTTAATTAAAATTCTTTCGAATATAAAAAGAAAACAAAGAAAATCGTCCAGACTAATGGCACACATAACAGCATATGCATGTGCTTCGTGTGGAATAAAAACAGCAAAGTGTTACTAGTTCGATCGAACCAGTTAACTAAGAATAGATTTAGCGTAATATTAATGAACTTGGACATTTTCCGCTAAAGTTTATTGGAATTCGTTCCTTCATCCATCAAAGTTTCCCATTAATAAACGATAGAAGGAATTGTTATTAAAGCTTTCTTAATTATATGCTGTATGTTGCACTGTGTTTAATTAAAAATATTTGTTGTAATTTATCCTGTTATTTAAAAAAGGAAAAAAAACTTTAAAAATTCGTAAATTAAAACATGAAATATATAATTAAAAGTCGTTTCATATAAAAATTAATTCGATCTTTTGTTTAAATAACAAAATAGAAAAATTTTATTTTTCTAAATGATAATACTCGAAAGCTAAGGATGAATCAAATGAACTATTTTTGTTGATAATTAGAATATTAATCTTCAGTAATTCATTGCATGAATGTCTTTAAACAATTAGAAGTGAACAATAATTTGAAAAATAAATCTTTGTCTTCAATAAAAGTATTTATTTTTACTTAAATTCCTGTTTTGATAATTGATTTTTGCAGCATTTTCTATGAAAAAAGTATATAAATTAGTATAGGAAGTACAATGAAAAATACTTTTAAAATTAAACATTAATATTCATTCATTTTTATGCGTTATGGGTTCATTGTATTTCAATAAATTACAGTAAATTTATTTATTTATTCAAAGTTTTTCTTAAAAATTACCCCCTTTATACCAAATATTATTATGTAAATTTAGCTAATAATATTACATATTTTAAAATAAAGTTACATATTAATTTTTGCAAGAACAATAATTAAGTTATTATCAGAATAAAGAGCATTTTAAATTACAGGACAAAAACTAGCAAACAACATTTTTAGGCTTATATTTATATTCTTAAATGTTGAAATTTTTAAACTATTAACAAGTATAAAAACTATTTTTAAAAAAAATGGATTTCAAAAAGCACTTAAAATTCATAATTTAAAATACCAGAATTTTATGATTTCAATGATAAATGGGGAAGAACAAAACTCAATTAACAATTTAACAAAAAGATTACCTTAATTCTATTAGTTCAATGGAATTAACCATTATCAGTAAGGTGAATAAGGCCATAGAATATAAAGAAGATTAAGTAAATTATTTAATTATTTATTAAATTTTCGTTATTATTTTCCATGAATAAACTAGCTCGAAATCGTTAATTTGGACTTAAAAAAAATCACCTGTAATCCAGCTTTAATGATAAAATTACATGATTGACATAACCTGAATAACATTTATTAAGATCAAATCTCTTCGTATAAATAAAATGTAAAGCATTTAATTTTTGTAAATTATATAATTTTTCTAATATTAATTCGAAGTTAAAAAATAGCCATTTATATTAAGACACAATAAAAAAAACTGAATGCTTGACCAAGAACCAATGGACACCGGAAGAAGGAAGAATGATTTTTATCAATCATCTTGAATTATATCGATGAGAAAAATATTTGCTATTGACAGAGACTCTAATGGAAAAAAATATTGTACTGAGAAATATGCCAAACGAGAACGAACTGGGAGCGGGGTCAGACGATTGACGAACTTTGCAGGCCTACAGACCCACTCTGTACGTGGAAAATTCATACGTGCGGAAACTAAAGTTCTAGGTCGATGACTGCGAAATGTAATCAGCCAGGTAGAAAAGATATAGAAGCACTTTTCTGCTTCCTCCGTAGAGAATCGATTCTTCATTAACATGCATGAGCACATTATCAACAGAAATAATGTAATTTCAAAGCTCACGTATGGATGGGACGTAACATCTGCCATATATCGATATGTTATGGATTTATTGCTTTTTTCTCCAATTCTAAGCCCAATAAGAAGATAAATAGGATCAACGAGATTCACACGAGCGAGAAAGGAAATGACGACGCCAGCCAGGCGAGAACTCGAGAAAACAGACACGAACCAATCACGACAAGGTCATTGCAGGACCTTGCTTTATACTTCGGAACTCGGAGGACCACTTTGCTGGATCGCTGGTCCATGCAAATTGGCGCGAATATGTCAGTAGCGAGTCCCATTTCGGGTTATTGACTGAAAAGTTCAACCAAAGTGAACTCCTTCACTGAAATACGAAGAATATTCAGCATTGTAATTCTATTTCGGTCTATACCGAAATTGAAAATCGGAGAAATGTGATAAAATTGCCAAAATTTTTGCGGTTTCTAAGAAATGCCACCATTAGCGTAGTTTCTACAACGGGGATTTCTGTTATCAGTTGGGTTTTCTGTGCAATTTTTGATCAGAGCAAATTGAAAAGTTTCTATTTTGTGTTAATCGTGTACGGGGTCAAAGTCATTCGGTCGAAGGTCAAGGTCGTTAATTGTTCTGCCCCGATGAGTTCGTTTGTAGAGGAAAGCGATCCGCTTTAACGCACGCGAGAACTGTTTGCATCAGTTATTTCCAAGTTAGGAATGGCAAATGGCAGTATGCAAATCATAGGAAATGCAAATGAGGCTGTTTACCTTCGCTTTTCATTGTCAGAATAAAAAATATTTTTTCTATAGTTAACTAAATTTTTCTTACATCATTAAAGAAAATTATATGTTTTAAACTTTGACAATAGATGTTTTTAATAAATAGCCAGATAACAAATGTCTGCGGATTAGCGTACAATTTTCTGGATTAACCGAAATTAAAGAAAAAAACGCTTGATGATGATTTCATTAAGTATCAAAATGACGCATTTCTCTTAAAGTTTACTCCTAACCCAGACACAAACCCAACAGGAAGTGGAAAATTATGCGGAGTTTCATTTATTTACAATTTAAATGTAAAATTTACTACTCATGTTAATGTAGATTATTAACGAAAATCGTCTACTTTAAGTTAGAATGCAAGAAATTGTATTTTAAAATAATATTTAAATCTTTAAATCTTGTGAATATATTCTATATATTTGATATATCTACCGAACACATTCGTTTAGTTATAAAGATTTATTAATTTTGCATAATTAAATTGATAAAAGTAAAATTTATTTTGTAGAATATAATTAAGAAAGAAAAATTAAATTATTATTGATAGTTTCAAAATTAAAAATTCGATTTTTTTATTTATGAAGAGTTTAGAAGCAACTTTACAAATGTTATTACAGAAAGCTTATACAAAGTTAAGTCTATAGAATTGATTAGTTCATTTAGATTATTTTAATAATTAGGCATTTTTCCAGAATTAAACAGCAAATTTATCAGTAAATTTGCAGTAAATTCGCTTGCAGATAAATGTATTTTAATTATTAGAATATTATCGCTTAATATATTAAATATGCTCTAAAAGAGAAACGAAGATATATTTGAAGAATTGACTAGGCTATATAAAAAATAAATAAATCGACTTAAAATTCTTCTCAAATTTCTATGTCATATTAATTTCTCCAGTTATTTTGATGGAGTTTATTATGCAGTCAAAACTCAGAACAACGACCACTGACGGAAACATAAAAAGGATCGTTGTTTGGAGGTTATTTTGTATGCATTTCAAAAAGAAACGTTCCTGAAAATATGGTCGTTATAGGAAGGTGATCGTTGTTTAAAGGTGTTTTGTATGCATTTCCGTTCAATGTTCCTGAAAATATGGTCGTCATTTAGAAGTGGCCGTTGTTGAAGGTTTGACTATATATAGTTACTATATAACTATATATTTTACTATATTAATATAAGTTACTATATATAGTGACTATATAAGTTATATAGGCCTATATAACTTTCCATGTTATGCCAGACTCACATTTAAACTAAATAAAATCGTTAAATTCATTAAAAAAAAAAAGGCAAACTATTGCAAAATACTATTGACAACATTTTTAAAAAATAGAGGTATTTTTCACTATTACTAATAAAATTATATTAAACATATATTATTTAAATATTATTTTATACGATCCTATAAAAACTGAATGTGTTCCATATATACACACTAATAGCCCAATTTACGTAGAATTTATTTGAAATAGATTTTTTAAAATTGCATGTAAAATATATAATTTAATGTATAACAGAGCAAAGCGTATATATTTTATAGCAATAGGCCTAAGATTTATATGTATATAAATAGAAAAGAATCGGAAATTATAAAGAAGAAGAATTTCAAGATAAATAAAATGATATCGACATAAATTATATGGTCGAAATAATTTTTCAACTAACTGTTATCATCTCTATTTCGATAAATTATTTTTAATGAGGTTTTAAAAAATACGAAAGTTTTTAGGGAATTGTAGATAAATGCGATTAAGAATTTCAATCGGAAGCTAATTAAGCGTTTCGAAAGAGACACGTGAACAAACCAGCCATGATCTATTGATCCCAAAGGCAATCAGCATTTATCCAACCGAAAATCATTTTTTGAAGTCTTGTCATTTTACGACATGTTAAGTGGAATTTTTTTAAGTGGACTTGGTTTCTTTGCTCAGTATTGATTGGACCATTAGATCGGATGAATAATTCTTGACGTCATTTCCTTTGCCTTATTTAGTACTTAAATTATCCGGGAGAGGGCAGCACGGTACCTTTCTTACTTAAAAATTAGTCTGATTATCCAGAAATCGAAAAAAATTATTAAATAATACATGTATTTTCGCATTAAGACACGTCTCTACCAGCTCAGATTTTTATATTTTATATTAATAACAGTCGTTTCGCACACGGAATTCGACTTTTATTTTTAATCTCCGTTAAAATTACACAAATGTTTTGAAATTTTTGAATGATTTATTAGCAGAAGTAATGAATGTATCAAGCTTTTAAAGGGTATCGAGAATGTAAATCATAAATACTATGGATTGAATAAATCAAGTACGCGACAGTTCGCGTAATATATAGGAAACGATGAGTTCCATAATAAAGATGCAAATTAATAACTTATTATAACTACCAATATCTCTCAATTTATCAGTTTCTGAATATCTCTCTTTCAAAATGAACCTATATAATCAAGATCAACCGTAATAATCACTGAAATATACTCTAAAATCATAACTAAAAATGCAATTGATTTATTTTTATTTAATTCGTATAAATTGGATGAATATTTAATAAAACATCTCTGTGAAACACGCATCGCGAGTTTTCGCGCGTGACGTCTCCTGATGATGATCCATACAATTTGATATAACAAAGATGAGGAACACGGAACAAAACAGACTCCAAAGACGGATTAAAACTTTCTTCTTGCCTTTAAAACGGCAAACATGGAAGGTAAACTGGGCTAAATCGAAATATAATCCACCCCTTTGTTTTGTCTTAGCGATGTGGGTTGAGAAATAAGGCCTACCGTCTGTCAATGATGAAAGAAAAGGTAGGAGGAAAGGTGGGTACGAACCACGTACACCAACCAATTACTCAAATAACTGATCTGTATCGTGACAAGGGCGTGGACCGAGGTCAAAATTCGTCTTAGTTATTTGTTTTCGGTACAAATTGATGATGTTTTTGGTCACCCGGAGGTAATGCAGAAAGTTAGTAACCTTATACCATTATGCTTTGGGTGTATACCAGAAAATGCCTTTTAAAATTGATGAGAATGAATGATATACAAGATCTTCATTGTATTCACCCACGAATAATTTATTAAATTTTTCCGGTAAATAATTTCAGAAATGCATAACAAACCGCCATGATTGATATAAGACATTTTTAAAATCCGAGTGAAGAAGTATTGCTTTCTGAACCCCCAAACAGTTTTTTTTCCTTCACCCCCACCTGTTTGTGTTAAACAGGCGTTTACATTTTTAACGGGACATCAAACGAGTCTTGAGTAATTTTTGGAACAAGTTACAGTTACTCCCGCCTTCAAACAGGTAAAATAAGAATAGCCAATGCTTTCATGCTGTGCAAAGTTCCCCCGATTGCATATATATTGCAACAGAGAATATTTTCTTCGTTATAGTTCTTTGGGAATCTCCAAGGTGTTCTATTACCAGCTTCGTCGAGCGGAAACTCCGAAACGTTAAAAAGGTTAAATGACTTAATGCTTAATTTTTAATTCCTTAAGTGTAGATAAACAGTTAATGGCACTTTTTTCGCTCTTAACTGTTAACGCCCACCAAACTTTTTCTAATTATTTTGCGGTTCGATTGACAAGTAGGCCGAGTGAATTGGGTCGATTTGATTGCTTTCTGAATGCATCCCTTTCGTTACTGAACCGGGTATATTTTTACTAGGCAAATATAAAACATAAGTTTAAATAAAATTTAATTTTGGATAATTAATATCAGAGCGTGAAACGCTGTATTTATTACATAATTGTGTGTTATTCTTCAGTAAGAATGTTCAAGAAATTTTTCTTAAATTTTTCAGTCTAGAAATTCTTGATTTTTCCTGAAACTATAGACATAAATTTTATCAAAGTTCAAAAGATCTACCAGTGGCGGAATGGATAAGGTATTCGGTGTATTCAGTGGTGGTTGCGCCTGATCAGCAAGCTAACCATGTGGAGTTTTCCAGGTTTTCTTCACGTGTCTAACGTCTAACAAGTACGGGCCAGTTTCTCGTGGAAACTCCTCCCCGTAGGCATTTCCCTTTGGTAGAGCGCCCATGTATTTTGTTCTTCTATAAACCAAATCAATGAAAATAGTCGCTTCGAATTCTTTGAAATTTTTTACAGAATTAGGTATATAAACTTTGAGAAATTTCAAGAACATTTCTAGAATTTCGTTTTCTAGAAATTCTAGAAAGATTCTGAAATTACATTTCTAATTTTCCGAACAAATTTCTATCATCTAAATTCTCTTGAAAATTTTTTTTATAAATGTCAAGAAAGTTTTGGAACTTTTTTGCTTGAAATTAAATTCTTATGCAGATGCAAAAATAAATCTTAGATAAGAAAAGTATAATTTAGAAAGTTTAAATAAAATATAATGTACCGTGTGTAATTAATCAATAAAAGTTTAATTTAAAATATTTCTACTTCCGAATAAGAATTGCTGATAACAAACAAGGATTTTTTCCAATCGAACAATCGAGAAACTACGCGAACAATCGACTTTTTGTTTTACAAATTCATCTGAACTGTCGAAATTGGCACGCGATGTATGGATTGTTCGTTAACACCGAATAAATCGTAGACTCGGGGACAACGCCCGTTCGTGAGATGATGTAACAATAGTTTTGTACAATAACAATTGGATATTATTAATAAATAGTCCAGCTGTATACAATAAACGCATGCTCGTGTTACAATGACGGAGCGGTTGTTGTGGTAAACCGCATGCTCATGTTAATTGTGATGTGTGTAATGACATAGAAGGCTTCGTTTAAACTAAGAGAAGTGAAGAATCGTCATGATAAGAGTGTGTTACGTTTTTATGTCTGGCTATCGGTAACTTGGATGTCCGTTCTGTTTTCTCTAACCTACTTTTCCAAACAATGGAAAAACGAAGGACACGTTAACTACAACTTATCTCAGGGCATCTGATTGGCTCGATTATATTATTTTTACTATTTGTGTCCTTAATTTTTATTTTTCCCCTTTATATTAACAAATTTCTTATTATAATAAATCTTTAAGAATTTGTAAAATGCCCGCTTGTCAATAATAATATTTTCTGGTCACGCAGTGGTTCTTTTTTTTTTTTTTTTTAGTAAAATGCAAAAGTTGAGCTGTATCATGGTTATAATTTTTTTCTGAATTATGAATTTATTCTAAAATTTTGATTTTTTTAAAAAACTACCATTGACCCGAGCGTGATGTAATCAGCTCTCTATTTTACTATGGATTTTCCTCTGAAAATGCATTTAATTTTATGTTAACGATCACGATTCACGCACGCAGGCTTACCATCTGTCCATGGCCGTTAGTCTTCTCTTTTTGTAAGACTTTATCCCGCAACGACGTCTTATACCACGTGATACACGTCACGAGTTAAGTGGGCGGATTTCCGAGAAATTTTCCAAAATATGCGGATGTTCGCCGGTTATTAATTGAATATAAATTCAAAATTTGCACTAGAATTAGATTAATATTTAAAATTTCTAAGAAGGAACATATCAATGCAGATAGAACTTGAAAGAAATCTTTAATTTTATGGAAAAATTTCAAGAGACGTGCATATTCGAGTGTTCAACAAAGTAACCTTTAAAATGATAATTTTTTAATGATAAAAAAATGGCTCGTTTCTAAAAATATTTTACTGAATGCTCAAATATGCCGAAATCCTGGATTGGATGACATAAGAAGTGAAGGATCCGGATTCGAATCCGATTCGCGTTATCAAGAAATTTCATAATTAATTCAGGAAGAAGCATTCTCATTCTCCATCCTCCACTCATACTGGCAGATATAATTGTCGCTTGCCCACCCTTAACAGCCAAAATTGAAGCAGTCCACAATAACCTAAATACAATCCAATTTTCTCAAAATTTCAAAATGTGCAAGAAAGAATTCGACATCGAAATGCCTAAACATACTTTTAAAAGAATGAACCATTAATTCTCCATTGTTCAAAGACAATATCAATCTTGAATATTAATGAACACGTGAAAATCGAAAACAAAATTTCCGGTCTTTCTATGTATGCTATTATATATAACATAACATAAGAAACATTCGAATTTAAAAGTTGTTCTATGTCGAACGATGACAAAATTGACCTTATTCTCTATTGCTCGATCTCCTCCCCCTATTGGACACAATGGGTGTCCTTGATGGAACATAGGTGGAGTGTAAAGAAGACCTTGAAAAGGTTGGCACAGTAGCGAATGGAGGGTATAATTCGACTATAATCACTAAAGTTGTTTTCTATAATGAAAATTTCGTGTATAATATCTATTTATTTAGTCGAAAGTTGTCTGGAAGTTTTGCTAATGGAGATAAAACGAATCCCATTTTATCGCGACAGTATCTGGTAATCGTTATGTAATTATGTCCCGGGGGACGATTTAAGTGAAAGAATTATATAGTCGTACGACTCTATAATTCTTTTTTTAAAATCGTCCTCCGGGATATAATTATGTCACGATTCATCGATCGTCTTCTTCTATCTCGAGGTTAAATTAAATAAAATTTTCCTCTATAACTTGCTGAATTTCAAGTCATATATTGCCATAAAGTTTACTCAATGATCCGTTTGACATCTTACGAATTTTAAGAGTGTTTTATGCAAATATAGTTTTTAAAAATGTATTTTTATTCCAATAGTTCGAATTTTGGTCCTTAAAACCGTGCGTAACTTTAATTTTTAAATTGTTTTGTTAAAGTCAAAGGTGGAAATTACAGGCTAATAAGAAGAGATGCCCATATACGATATGAAGGGAAATTTTTATTATTTTCACCTTTTATTTATTATTTTTTAATGGCAAGATGTTTTAATAAAAGAAGAGTCGCTTGAAAACATGACTATTTTTTTTCCTCTATTATTTTCATTTTTAACAGTTTTTTTAATTTTTTTAGGGATTTATTAGCAGGAAGAGAAACTTACACACAGCTGGAAGGATCATTTAAATTTTTATTTTCGTATATTGTTCTTAAAACGCGATGTTCTGCTAGGAAGAGATGCATAATGCTGAGGTTATAATTAAAATATCTCTTAAGTGAAAACTGAGAAAATATAAAAAAAGAAGTTTTTAGTAAAATAAAAATAATTTTTTGTTAACTAAAACTTTGGCACTTTTTTGTGTTTTTAGATAGGAAATATGTAATTTTTATGATGTAAATGGAACAAAAATTCGAATTAATCTGTAAAAAAAACAAGTTAAATTCAGCATTCATTAAGTATGAAAGTAAAAATATAGACAAAGAAGGAAGCAAATTTGAAAAAAGAAACCTCAAATTTCATAAAGTACACGCGTAACTCATTATTGTTTTAAAATAAAAGAAGGCAATGTAATATCATTAACTAAAAACGATAAGATAAACGATAACTAACAAGTCAGAGATAAAGGATAGAATTATAAGTTAATCTGATCAATAAAGTTATTGTTTAGAGATAAAACTTGTTTTATGCTATACTGGAGAAAGGGGAGGTAAAAGTAATTTTTCATATCGTTATCATTTAATTCCTTACTTTGCTATAAAATATAACAAAGAAACATAAGTTAGTTCCCTCAATTATTTCCACGCTGTCTTAAAAACATAATCCGGAACCATTAAGGAGTTCGATGTACTATAGTACGTGGAAGGGGAATAACTTCTTCAATACTATATATTCGATAAAGTACAGATGTATCCGGTTAAGTAGTACTCAAACTGAAATAACGAGTGTGTCGAGATATATCCCGCTGTTTTCTAGAAGTTTAACATAAGGAAATCCGCATCTGGATCAATTTCACTTTCAAATAACTCCCGTCGATTTCACTTTAGGAAAGTGATTATTATTATTACTATTATTATTATTATTTGTACGTTTCTTCTCGTCTACATTCTAGAAAATATTTTATCTGGTTTGTGTTTCCAAGAGTATAAACCGGAACTTCAAAAGACGCCAGTCTGGCGGCGGATGTCGTGAGATGTTTAAAATGGAGTTTTTTGGATGCAGTAACAAAGAAATATGCACTTTGTATCACCTGTCAAATATAATTTTTATCATACTTTTTTAAATTTTATTTTATATTTTAACTTATTCGTTAGGGGAATTTCGTTATATCAGCAAATATTTTTCCGTTGTTTTAATGGTTGATACAATATTTCGTTATTTTTAGCCAGATGGATGTAATTTTAGGAAAATTGTGTGATTTATAACCCTTATCGTTCAACTATAAAGGTTATTTATTGTGTTTGTCGTACGATTAAGAGTGCGTGTTATATATACAAAATTTGGAGTGAGTGCATCACGATTAACGTAAAAAAATCGCTCAAATTTCGTTAGAAAGCTCTTCAGAAATTTCGTGACCGCAACAATTGTCTATAGTTAGCGTTAAATATATAGCATAAGAAAAATAATATTTGTTAAAGCTATTTAAGTGTATTTATTACAATAATTATTATTACTTCACACGTAAGTCAGTAGACATACAAACGTACTAGTAATTTGTGAATATTTATTATTTCAATTACTTTAATAATTTAAAATTAGATACATTATTTTCAAGAAAATAAAATTTAATAATATAATTAAGAAGAGAATGTTTATATACAGAAAAATATATAAAATGAGAAGCTTGATTATGCAAGAAAACAGCAAAAATGTACAATTTGTGTACTACATAGATTTTAATCAATGCAGTAGCTGAATGTTGAGTAGTCGGCATAACAACAAAGAAATGGAAATTCCCGAATTATTTTTAGCATTCTTTTTAATGTTGAATGCTCCGATGAAACACGTGTCTCATTTACAATGAAAGGACGAGAAAGGGAAACATTTGTAAAAAGAATATTACAAAAACAGGTAATTTATCAAAAATAATTGTAAAACTCTAAGATTTTATAAAGTTTTTCCTATCTTAATTAAATATTTTCAACTAAATTCTATCGGTAATTGCCTTTAAAATTAAATCTATCTTAAAAGTAATTTATAGAACGTTATTTTAATCTATATTAATCTGATATACATCAGACTAACATCAATTAAAACATTGAACATAAATTACTTTACGTATAGATTAAATTTTAATATTTTAGCTTTATTAAGCAATTAATAGTTAGTAGAACTTGAAAGAAAACTTTAATTTTATGGAAAAATTTCAAGAGACGTGCATATTCGAGTGTTCAACAAAGTAACCTTTAAAATGATAATTTTTTAATGATAAAAAAATGGCTCGTTTCTAAAAATATTTTACTGAATGCTCAAATATGCCGAAATCCTGGATTGGATGACATAAGAAGTGAAGGATCCGGATTCGAATCCGATTCGCGTTATCAAGAAATTTCATAATTAATTCAGGAAGAAGCATTCTCATTCTCCATCCTCCACTCATACTGGCAGATATAATTGTCGCTTGCCCACCCTTAACAGCCAAAATTGAAGCAGTCCACAATAACCTAAATACAATCCAATTTTCTCAAAATTTCAAAATGTGCAAGAAAGAATTCGACATCGAAATGCCTAAACATACTTTTAAAAGAATGAACCATTAATTCTCCATTGTTCAAAGACAATATCAATCTTGAATATTAATGAACACGTGAAAATCGAAAACAAAATTTCCGGTCTTTCTATGTATGCTATTATATATAACATAACATAAGAAACATTCGAATTTAAAAGTTGTTCTATGTCGAACGATGACAAAATTGACCTTATTCTCTATTGCTCGATCTCCTCCCCCTATTGGACACAATGGGTGTCCTTGATGGAACATAGGTGGAGTGTAAAGAAGACCTTGAAAAGGTTGGCACAGTAGCGAATGGAGGGTATAATTCGACTATAATCACTAAAGTTGTTTTCTATAATGAAAATTTCGTGTATAATATCTATTTATTTAGTCGAAAGTTGTCTGGAAGTTTTGCTAATGGAGATAAAACGAATCCCATTTTATCGCGACAGTATCTGGTAATCGTTATGTAATTATGTCCCGGGGGACGATTTAAGTGAAAGAATTATATAGTCGTACGACTCTATAATTCTTTTTTTAAAATCGTCCTCCGGGATATAATTATGTCACGATTCATCGATCGTCTTCTTCTATCTCGAGGTTAAATTAAATAAAATTTTCCTCTATAACTTGCTGAATTTCAAGTCATATATTGCCATAAAGTTTACTCAATGATCCGTTTGACATCTTACGAATTTTAAGAGTGTTTTATGCAAATATAGTTTTTAAAAATGTATTTTTATTCCAATAGTTCGAATTTTGGTCCTTAAAACCGTGCGTAACTTTAATTTTTAAATTGTTTTGTTAAAGTCAAAGGTGGAAATTACAGGCTAATAAGAAGAGATGCCCATATACGATATGAAGGGAAATTTTTATTATTTTCACCTTTTATTTATTATTTTTTAATGGCAAGATGTTTTAATAAAAGAAGAGTCGCTTGAAAACATGACTATTTTTTTTCCTCTATTATTTTCATTTTTAACAGTTTTTTTAATTTTTTTAGGGATTTATTAGCAGGAAGAGAAACTTACACACAGCTGGAAGGATCATTTAAATTTTTATTTTCGTATATTGTTCTTAAAACGCGATGTTCTGCTAGGAAGAGATGCATAATGCTGAGGTTATAATTAAAATATCTCTTAAGTGAAAACTGAGAAAATATAAAAAAAGAAGTTTTTAGTAAAATAAAAATAATTTTTTGTTAACTAAAACTTTGGCACTTTTTTGTGTTTTTAGATAGGAAATATGTAATTTTTATGATGTAAATGGAACAAAAATTCGAATTAATCTGTAAAAAAAACAAGTTAAATTCAGCATTCATTAAGTATGAAAGTAAAAATATAGACAAAGAAGGAAGCAAATTTGAAAAAAGAAACCTCAAATTTCATAAAGTACACGCGTAACTCATTATTGTTTTAAAATAAAAGAAGGCAATGTAATATCATTAACTAAAAACGATAAGATAAACGATAACTAACAAGTCAGAGATAAAGGATAGAATTATAAGTTAATCTGATCAATAAAGTTATTGTTTAGAGATAAAACTTGTTTTATGCTATACTGGAGAAAGGGGAGGTAAAAGTAATTTTTCATATCGTTATCATTTAATTCCTTACTTTGCTATAAAATATAACAAAGAAACATAAGTTAGTTCCCTCAATTATTTCCACGCTGTCTTAAAAACATAATCCGGAACCATTAAGGAGTTCGATGTACTATAGTACGTGGAAGGGGAATAACTTCTTCAATACTATATATTCGATAAAGTACAGATGTATCCGGTTAAGTAGTACTCAAACTGAAATAACGAGTGTGTCGAGATATATCCCGCTGTTTTCTAGAAGTTTAACATAAGGAAATCCGCATCTGGATCAATTTCACTTTCAAATAACTCCCGTCGATTTCACTTTAGGAAAGTGATTATTATTATTACTATTATTATTATTATTTGTACGTTTCTTCTCGTCTACATTCTAGAAAATATTTTATCTGGTTTGTGTTTCCAAGAGTATAAACCGGAACTTCAAAAGACGCCAGTCTGGCGGCGGATGTCGTGAGATGTTTAAAATGGAGTTTTTTGGATGCAGTAACAAAGAAATATGCACTTTGTATCACCTGTCAAATATAATTTTTATCATACTTTTTTAAATTTTATTTTATATTTTAACTTATTCGTTAGGGGAATTTCGTTATATCAGCAAATATTTTTCCGTTGTTTTAATGGTTGATACAATATTTCGTTATTTTTAGCCAGATGGATGTAATTTTAGGAAAATTGTGTGATTTATAACCCTTATCGTTCAACTATAAAGGTTATTTATTGTGTTTGTCGTACGATTAAGAGTGCGTGTTATATATACAAAATTTGGAGTGAGTGCATCACGATTAACGTAAAAAAATCGCTCAAATTTCGTTAGAAAGCTCTTCAGAAATTTCGTGACCGCAACAATTGTCTATAGTTAGCGTTAAATATATAGCATAAGAAAAATAATATTTGTTAAAGCTATTTAAGTGTATTTATTACAATAATTATTATTACTTCACACGTAAGTCAGTAGACATACAAACGTACTAGTAATTTGTGAATATTTATTATTTCAATTACTTTAATAATTTAAAATTAGATACATTATTTTCAAGAAAATAAAATTTAATAATATAATTAAGAAGAGAATGTTTATATACAGAAAAATATATAAAATGAGAAGCTTGATTATGCAAGAAAACAGCAAAAATGTACAATTTGTGTACTACATAGATTTTAATCAATGCAGTAGCTGAATGTTGAGTAGTCGGCATAACAACAAAGAAATGGAAATTCCCGAATTATTTTTAGCATTCTTTTTAATGTTGAATGCTCCGATGAAACACGTGTCTCATTTACAATGAAAGGACGAGAAAGGGAAACATTTGTAAAAAGAATATTACAAAAACAGGTAATTTATCAAAAATAATTGTAAAACTCTAAGATTTTATAAAGTTTTTCCTATCTTAATTAAATATTTTCAACTAAATTCTATCGGTAATTGCCTTTAAAATTAAATCTATCTTAAAAGTAATTTATAGAACGTTATTTTAATCTATATTAATCTGATATACATCAGACTAACATCAATTAAAACATTGAACATAAATTACTTTACGTATAGATTAAATTTTAATATTTTAGCTTTATTAAGCAATTAATAGTTAGATAATATATATATATATAAGCAAAATATAATCTATAATTTATCTCAAAAATTTTTTTCTATAAAAAGTAACACATTTTTAATTAAACTCATAAATTTAAAATTTATCATCGTTATAAATTTTATATTAAGCAATTTATAATCGAATTTATAAAAATATTTGAAGAAAAATAAATTAAAATTATGATTCCACATATTTTTACGTCTTTTACAATGTATAAATATAAAAAAATATGAAGATAAATCATTAATTTTTGATGAAAAATTATGTTTGAAAGATCGTATCTTACGGAAATTTTTGAAATTTTTGTAAAAAGTATTCATTAAGTATATGGAATATAAATGACTACTAAAGTATGGAATATATTTTGTAGTTCGGGATATAATCTGAAAGGTTAACATAAACAAGATTTATAACTGACAAAATCAAAAATGCAAATTTAGATATAAATCTTTGAGTTAGATAACCGAGTCATCTATTATCAGGTAAATAATAGGATAAAGTAGCTATAACAAGAAAAATAGCTGGAACATATCATGCTTTTAAACGAAAAATATAACTAAATTTTTCGTTTACAAATTGTTATTTTTAGAAAAAAAATTTAAGCAATGATTTTCTTTATTTCATTTCAAATATACTCAAAATAATTTAATTTTAAATTAAATTTAATCTAGAATCAAATGTTTAATCATTATTAATAATAATTTTACGCGAAGAAAAATACAAAATTCTCTTAAATTTAATTTTAAAAAGTTAATTTAATTACAATTAATTTTGTTGTGGATATTTTTATGTATATACATTTTTTTATTTTAATAAAACCTAAAAATTAATTTTATGCTTTGACGATTAATGTTAATCTCATTTAACTACAGTTTTGAAGCGTATAATTAGTTGAATGTTCTATTTTATGGTGTTATTATAATTTAATACGATTTTTTAATCGGTAGAAAATTCATTTTTTCCATTAAATTTTGTCTTTAATAACATGAAAATACCGTTAAATAATTATAGAAAAGTCATATAATTTCTAATCTTTGCTTTCACTTACCCTTGTGTTGTAATTAATTCTTCTAGAATGTATAGAAGTGTCATTATTAAGTAAATTTAAGAGAAAACAAATGGTAACTGCTAGAAAAATAAAGTATTATCGAATGGATAATTTATAAGTATCATCGTTTAGGAGATTTGGAGCCAACGGGACTTAAAGCACTCAATCAAGTTTTATTTACTTCGAGTTATACATCATTCGAGAAACAAAAGTCAGACAAATGGCTGCAGGCAGCAGAAATTGGTTATATAAATTATTATCTAACAATATATCGACGCAATCCCCATCTAAAATTTAGATAAATGTATTAAACAAACTAAAGATATGTTAAAATGATTGATTGATTGATTGATTTGTTAACGCGAGGCACCCAAAAGTCTGATGAATGCAACTTGGAGATGAAGCGACAGTTAATCTCTAGATTTCTTTGAATATTTTATTCGTAGACAGTTATTTCTGTTAGGGCCTCAAACTCGGAGGCTTCTAATAAGATTATACTTTAGATACAGATTTCATTTTCCTTGTTAAAGATTAATCGAATTTGCAAACTTTACTACGAAATATGCCGTTCCGATCCAAATTACTCAAGAAAAATCAGGGGTTTGGATTAGGATTTTCCTGATCGTGCTAAGTTCAATTAAACATCATGTTGCTCTTAGAGAAACATATGAAAATTGGTATAATCCGCATTAAAATCGTTCAAATCTGATTAAAACATTACAAATTCTTAATTTTATTTAAATTTATTTATCTTTCTTCCACTTTTTCTGGGTTAATTCCTTTATACAAAAACTTCACGCAGTCGACAAAAACGGTAATTTGTCTACAATTATGTCCATGATAAGAATAGAACTTAATGTTTTTAATTTTCATAATGTAAAAAAAAACCTACCGCACAACATTTAATATAGATATAATGTTAAATACTATAAAAGGGAAAACAATCAAAGAGTTTCGATCACGTAACTTTACAAACAGGAAAAAGTCACGAGTAGATTTTTATTATACGATAAACAAAAGATAATTTTCAAAGATTTTTAATATCCATCACGACTGTTATTAAATTTCGTGAGTTGTTAACATATCCATTAAAATGTCGTATGAATTTCGACGTCAGAAACGAAACTATATAAGAAAATTAAACTACGATCGCTCGAAGCTTTCTATTCTTAAGCACGTTGTAACTAATCCTACGGTTCTAGATAGAGTTACAAGGATGGAAATTACACGAAAGGACATTTTTCAGATTTTTGATGACACTCGCCATGCTTTCAATAGGAGGACCTTCATTCATTTATCAAAACAACAAGGAAATTTTGGTTGTGGTGCCTCTCGTCCGACAGACAAACGTGACGGTTGATTTAAATAAATGTTGCAACTGACGGCAAACCTCAGTGATAAAGGTCATTTATTTAAAGTGCTGTCTACTATAGATAAAGTCGATACGGAAAAACTCGTTATTCAACCATCGAGCATTCGTGTACAAATCTTATTTATCACGACACAATTACAAAGAAAGATTAATTTCTCCATCCCGACGATGAAATTTTTGCATCTGGCATCCCTATTTTGCAGTTAGGAAATTTTAAGAGAAGAATATTAACAATAGAAAGCGTCCCAAACATTTACAATAGTATCGAGAAATTGGCTCCATTCAAAGATTTGGCATCTTAATGATGAGATTCAAGAAAAATTTCTTAGTCGATGTTTGCACATCACGTGATGGGTGCCGCGATTCCCATTTGTTCCGCTACAAACTTACCACCCGGTTACTAGACCGGCTTAACTCCGAATACCGGTACACGCCCTTAAACTTTGACCTTTTGGCAAGTGATGGCGGTCGAGTGTAATGACGTTGTATAAGTAGTTATGGCAAAACGAAATAATAAAAAAATTTGGCGAGTCGTCCTTCGGGCTCTATTCTTTGTCAATTTAGCAGAAAAATGTTCAATATAAAAGTCTTTTGTAGTAGTAAACAATAAAAATTCCTCTCGCTGCTCTTAACTGAAAAATATCTTCACTTTTCTCTTCAATTTGATTGATGAAAAGTCGAGTTCGCTCTAATTTAGTGTATGCTCTCGACGTTTTATTAGATTAATCTGAATATTATGTTTAAACTAGAGCTACCTCCCACTGCAATATTACCTTAATATGAAAGTATATCAAATTACCTTAATACGAATGAATAATTTTTTAATAACCTTATTCTTTCTTTAAGTAGGCTTTTATCTTGTCAACATTAATTCCTAATACTTTTCCTCGTATGTGACCAGAAAATCTCCAGAAATGAGGATAACTTAAGGTATTGTATGAATAAATTTATCATTTTAATAATTTTCTTATTAAAATTCCACGATGTTTTCTGATACTTTCAGCAACTCGTTCTTTTAGATACAACTTTAATACTTTTTATAGTATAACAACTTAATATTTTCTCAGTTATAACTTAATTTTCAAATGAATAATTGCTTATTTTAACAATTTTATTAACCGTAAAAATCTAATAATTTCACATCATAACATAATTATTATTAATTCTAACTGTTAATAACTTTCTAAATTTCCTATAAAATATTTAAAAAGCCATAATAATTGTAATTAATTACTCTTAAACTATCGTTTAATTAGTAAATTAATTTTGTTGTTACATAATGTAAATGAAGCGGATAACATAGGTTTTTTAAAATAATATTTTAATAAAACAAAGAGATTTTCGGAGAAATTTTTAATAACATATTCGCTCTTTCTCACCTTTTCAAATCTGTTATTGGCTCATTTAACAAACATAAAATATGATCTCCGGATGGGTGTGAAAATGACGTCACGAGTTAAGTCAGCGTGGTAAAAGGTAGGCAAATTACAAAGTGGCGTCGTACTAGGGTTAGCCAAAGGGTTATTTGTGGTCACGTTCGGTTACACCCTAACTCTTCTTGCATCTCGCTATAATTAGCACCTAAAGACCCGTGACCGAGCGCTTTAAAAAATTTACATTTCCGGGAATCTGATGTATAAATATAATCCAAGGTCTAAGGCGAAGCGCATACGTCCAGACGCTTTCAAGTGCCGAAAAATTGTTTTCTACTTTCGAAAATTAAATTTAATTACTAGAAAGTTCCTTAATTTGTCATATCTTAACAATCTTTCAACGGGTAAACAACTTATTATAAAAAAAGAAAAACCGAGATTTTGCAACTTTTTAAATAATATAAATGCATGAGATGATGTAAAATTTTTGCATAAAGCCCAATAATTATGTCTTTAATCATGAGTTGACGTTTGTAATTAAGTATGATAAAATAAAACGTAAAACGAATGGAAAATATGTCAAGTTTTGCATGATGTAATATTGTTAAAATATTTTGTAAATGAATATTTTATAATGCTGTTTTAAATAATTTAATTATGTAATAAGTATTCGTGAATTAAGTTAAAAAAAAAAAAATAATAATAATAATAACTGTAATTTTAAATTCTAATAAATGAATCGGCAACTTAGTTTCTTTTAATTTATACAAAATAAAAATTTAAATTTGTAAAACTTTTTGTTTTTAAACAAATTCATGTAGGTTTATAGATATTTATATCATTTATAGCATATAGGTATCTGTAAATCAGCAAAATATTAAAATTTAGAAAGGAAATTCTCACTTAGATTGGGGACAAGATTTTATAGAGGAATGAATTTATAGTGTGTGAAAATATTCATGGGATTCTCTACTTTTTTAAGACAAGTGAGAGAAGGATTATTGACCCTGTTATTGAAACTTCTACTTGAGTTTTTGATAGATAAATTGACTAAAAGATGAGAAAGAAAGAATTATGGATAATAGTTTTTGTTCAAGAGTATCTAAGGACCTATCCGGGACGTAGGAGGAGGTTTTTACTCTGGAGAAAACTAGAGCGGTTCCTACTCGTATAAATTAATGTTATTTTTGCTAATAGAAAAATTTTCAAGACTACTTTTTATTAATAAAGAAACATTCTGCATATGTTATTTGTTCAAAAAAAAGTGGAAAAAAGGGGCACGTTCTACCTCTAACCCCCACATAAGCTGTCGACAGCCCTGGACCTACGTCAGAAAAGTCGTACATCAAAAAGAAACTTGATATTCTTGACCATGCATATGGATTAACCTTTAAATGTTAATGTATTTAAAATTTTATTAAAATTTGTAAAATTTAAGAACATTAGTGAATCTCTTTAAAGTCATCTTTATTTAAATCTCTAAAAAATGTCAGAAGTTTTAAAGTGATATGTACTGTACAGTATATCGTATTACTTTGAAATAGTATAGGCTATATTATATATACATTCTCTTGTAAATAAATAAAATAGCATTGAGTTACGAACAAGGTCTATTTTTATTTAAATATTATTGTAATATATATTTATACGCATAATATTAATAATATCATATGCGTGTGTATGTCTGTGTGCAATCATGTTATGATCTTACTTTCGTGGAATTTTTTCATGTTAAAACAAATGTAAAAAGTTCATAACCGAAAGCCAAAAGGTTAAACACATGAAAGTATTCTTATAATAAATATGAAGCACAACAGGCGCCGACATTTAGGTGTGGTTTATTTGTATGGCAATTTAGGTGGAAATATTTCTAACGAGTTTATTGAGAACATGTTTGTAATTCCACAAAAGTAGTTTCTCGACAACAATGATAATATTTTCTTTTAAATGATATAAAATATGAACAGAAAGGAATCATTGGAATTTCAAGGTTTATCTTTACATTTAAGTATTTAATTGTGAAAAAATTTTTATGTAGTATTTTTATTAGAAGAGGAGATGTTATTTTAAAACACAGTCAAACCTCCAATAGCGACAACTATAAACGGTGACCATTTTTTTCAGGAACATTGAACAAAAATGCATACAAAATAACCTTCCAACAACGGCCATTTTTATGTTTACGTCAGTGGCCGTTATTCAGAGGCTTGATCATTTATAGATTTTTTAAAACTCATTGTTTTAAATTTTCATAATTACTGTATTAAAATATATATATATATATATAACGTGTTATAAAACATTTCTCTTAACGAATCACTTGTTAGTTCTATATACTTTATTTATGCATTTATTTTCTTAGTTAATTCGTAACTAAAATAAATATCACTTTATCAAACTACAAAATTTCTTCTGCAATTTTGTTTTGAGTTTTATTTTTATGGAATTAATTTCTCGTCATTAATTTTATGTTGCTGCGCTCATTATTTTCTTGTCTGAACAACTCTCATTATTTTTGATGCACATTGATTCAAGTTAGATATTCAGGAAATAAGCAACTGTCAAGTGTAAAATTGTCAGTAAATTGCATTCAAAACACGAAAAATTCTGACGTGATTTTGTTATTATTATTCAATTCATAATATTTAAATGGAATGTATATTCTACTGTTATAACTTTTTTAAAAATGTTTATGACTTTCTAGTAGAATATAAAATATTTTAATTAGTTCTGTTTTGCCTATTTTAATCCAATTAAATTTCTGACAAGTAAAAAATATATAGTTATCCATACAAATATACAATTTTGAGTTCTTATTTACCATTCTGGGCAGCAATATAATGTTATAATCCTGTTTACGTGTTATTTTAAAACTAAAATTAAACAAATAAACAATCAGTTAATTATAATATAAACATATAAATATTGAAGAGATTTAATCAAAATTTCATATTATTATTATTATTTTAATTTTTACGTTTCTTCGGTTTATATGCAGGACTGTAAAGAACGATAATAGGCCTGGGACTTTTGGCCAGTCCCTTTGAACTTCAAATTCTTTCTGCATTTTTAAATGTTTGGGTATTCAGTTCTTCTAACACATTTCATATTATTTTATGCATTCTAAACTACATAAATTGATTTTCTAGACTAAAATTTTATTATACAAATTCTAGCCTTGTAGACATAAGACCCGACTTTTCTCTCTCTCGTCGGTCCTAGTTGTGTTTATGACTATATAAATTTATACAACATACGTAATATAGAAATTTTGTAATTCTGTGAAAATAAAACGGTTATTTATTTATTTTTTTAAATTGATGCAAATAAAATTTTAACATTTATGTAATGAAATATTTCGTGTTATTACAATAAAATAAAATGGCAACCGCTTTCGTATTTGAAATTTACACACTTTTTTTTCTGTTTTATGAAGTAAACCGGTGACTATTTAATGTTATCCAATCTTATAAGATTTATCATAATTAAATATAATTTAGTTTGTTTCTATGTTTTGTTTCTTAATTACTAACCTTATCAGATTAATAATTATTCAAGTGAAGAATCTACTTGTTAATGTTTTATTCTCAATTCTTAATTTTATTTAATAAAATTTTATTTTATCGACTATAATAACATAAAAAAATTGTACGTGACATGATATTTAATTATAATAATGCGATAAAATTTTTTTATTATATTTAAAGTAAATTTTATACGCTATATTCTTTGATTTAATGTACTAAATATCATTTTTGACAGGATTTTCTTACTTTTCTATAGCTATAAACCATGAAAAAATTGTAAAAAATAAGAGAATTGATTCTGAAATGTCATTTAAATGAATATTTTTATTTTATTTATTTTAAAATTTTTAATTAAGAAAAAGTTATATTCCTCATAATAAAGGTTTTCGACCCCGATCAAACTTAACGCCATTAATTGTTTCCAATTACTTTGTCATCGCAGAATTATTCTCAGATTAAAAATTTTTTTTTTCAAATAGTTTTTCAAAAACAGGAAATCAAAAATCGCGTGTTATTAAAATAACCACTAATTAATGTTAAAAAATGTTTAGATATTTATATCTGTCCAACGAATCGTTTAACTAAATGTATTATTAAATCGATCCTTAGGCCATCAACAGATGTTATCATAAAAAATTCATAAAATTATCATAAAAAATTAAAAACATAAATTTAAAAAATACATGAATATGTGAAAAATAAAAAGTTCATAAATTATAGACAAAAATGAGATAAACATTCATTTTTATATAAAATCTATATAAAGTTCTTTAATAACAAACATACATAATGATTGAGATTCATAAATTCAATAAATTTGAAATGTATACCAATTATTTTACTATCTTATTCATTATTTTAGCATCAGTATCAAAATCTGCCCATAATTATTTACAAAATCTGCATCTATTATATCTCATTACAAAAAATTCATTAATGCTATTCATTTATCAGTATCAAAAGCAATTAAAGCTACTTTAACTTTAAAGTAAAAATTTAAAATTCTATTTTAAAAAGTTAATTGTTTGTATAGTTACTGTTACTAGCATATCTTCCAAAGTAAATATCTTTTATTTATAGTTTATCAAAATTAATTTAAATTTGTTTAGTATTTATGAATATACACAGATATATTAGGCATACTTGAGTTCATTTAACTAAGATTTATATTTAACTTATGCATGAAATTAAAGTTAAAACGTTTTGTTTTTCACAATATTTTATCATTTATGGATAGAAGACATTATCTTCCTTATATCGAAAATTTATTATCTTCTTTTTTCTCCGATACTTCCGGCATACGTGAGTATATTACCGCGAAATTCACGTTCATCTTTGTCGAAAACTTTTTACTTAAATAATTTCTCAAACTTCCTGTTATTTGCGTGATAATCTATATTATCGAAATTATTACCCAGTAATTTCGATGTTCCATTAAAATGTTTCACTTTTTTTTCATTCGACTGGATTTTTTTTCCTCGCAAAAATCTAAACAGCTTATATGTTTTAAATATTTTTCTTGTATAAAATTTCACTAAACTCATTACATACAACTTTATAAAAAGACATACTTTTTGAGAAATTTTTGCTCTCCTTTCTTGCATTTTCTTCTGATTGGATTTACATTTTTCTGTTTAACTTTTCTTCAACTAAAATCGATAAATTTACTAATATTTATGGATAAAAGCTATCGGAAATACCTGCCTTTGCTCGGGAAAATTTGATGTTGCATCCTTAACATCGTAGGAAACTTTTTAAAAGACAATTTAAATTCAAAAACAGTTCTTATTATAAAGAGATTGATATACATGTTTTTAGTTTTCTTATGAGGAAAACGTTGCTCCCAGTGTGATGTTCAGCAGTGCTCTAATATTATTACAGAATGTCAGTTTTATTGATCAGAGTACCTAGGCCATCTGTTATAGGCAGACAACCGATTTTTTCGGACAAAAAATATTCGTTTACTTTTTTCTGGATGAGAGGATAACTTTTGAAAAGTTTGCTTAGATTTGCTGATCTAGTTTTCTAATAGACAAGGAACAGACAAACAAACGTTCTTCTTCATATAACCTAATATATGACAGCACTTGTACAATACAGTACAATATAAAGTATATTATTCGATACATTTTTGCTAATAATATTTAGATTTAATCTAAATTCTTGTATAAAAAAGAAATTGATAAAATATTANTTCCACATATTTTTACGTCTTTTACAATGTATAAATATAAAAAAATATGAAGATAAATCATTAATTTTTGATGAAAAATTATGTTTGAAAGATCGTATCTTACGGAAATTTTTGAAATTTTTGTAAAAAGTATTCATTAAGTATATGGAATATAAATGACTACTAAAGTATGGAATATATTTTGTAGTTCGGGATATAATCTGAAAGGTTAACATAAACAAGATTTATAACTGACAAAATCAAAAATGCAAATTTAGATATAAATCTTTGAGTTAGATAACCGAGTCATCTATTATCAGGTAAATAATAGGATAAAGTAGCTATAACAAGAAAAATAGCTGGAACATATCATGCTTTTAAACGAAAAATATAACTAAATTTTTCGTTTACAAATTGTTATTTTTAGAAAAAAAATTTAAGCAATGATTTTCTTTATTTCATTTCAAATATACTCAAAATAATTTAATTTTAAATTAAATTTAATCTAGAATCAAATGTTTAATCATTATTAATAATAATTTTACGCGAAGAAAAATACAAAATTCTCTTAAATTTAATTTTAAAAAGTTAATTTAATTACAATTAATTTTGTTGTGGATATTTTTATGTATATACATTTTTTTATTTTAATAAAACCTAAAAATTAATTTTATGCTTTGACGATTAATGTTAATCTCATTTAACTACAGTTTTGAAGCGTATAATTAGTTGAATGTTCTATTTTATGGTGTTATTATAATTTAATACGATTTTTTAATCGGTAGAAAATTCATTTTTTCCATTAAATTTTGTCTTTAATAACATGAAAATACCGTTAAATAATTATAGAAAAGTCATATAATTTCTAATCTTTGCTTTCACTTACCCTTGTGTTGTAATTAATTCTTCTAGAATGTATAGAAGTGTCATTATTAAGTAAATTTAAGAGAAAACAAATGGTAACTGCTAGAAAAATAAAGTATTATCGAATGGATAATTTATAAGTATCATCGTTTAGGAGATTTGGAGCCAACGGGACTTAAAGCACTCAATCAAGTTTTATTTACTTCGAGTTATACATCATTCGAGAAACAAAAGTCAGACAAATGGCTGCAGGCAGCAGAAATTGGTTATATAAATTATTATCTAACAATATATCGACGCAATCCCCATCTAAAATTTAGATAAATGTATTAAACAAACTAAAGATATGTTAAAATGATTGATTGATTGATTGATTTGTTAACGCGAGGCACCCAAAAGTCTGATGAATGCAACTTGGAGATGAAGCGACAGTTAATCTCTAGATTTCTTTGAATATTTTATTCGTAGACAGTTATTTCTGTTAGGGCCTCAAACTCGGAGGCTTCTAATAAGATTATACTTTAGATACAGATTTCATTTTCCTTGTTAAAGATTAATCGAATTTGCAAACTTTACTACGAAATATGCCGTTCCGATCCAAATTACTCAAGAAAAATCAGGGGTTTGGATTAGGATTTTCCTGATCGTGCTAAGTTCAATTAAACATCATGTTGCTCTTAGAGAAACATATGAAAATTGGTATAATCCGCATTAAAATCGTTCAAATCTGATTAAAACATTACAAATTCTTAATTTTATTTAAATTTATTTATCTTTCTTCCACTTTTTCTGGATTAATTCCTTTATACAAAAACTTCACGCAGTCGACAAAAACGGTAATTTGTCTACAATTATGTCCATGATAAGAATAGAACTTAATGTTTTTAATTTTCATAATGTAAAAAAAAACCTACCGCACAACATTTAATATAGATATAATGTTAAATACTATAAAAGGGAAAACAATCAAAGAGTTTCGATCACGTAACTTTACAAACAGGAAAAAGTCACGAGTAGATTTTTATTATACGATAAACAAAAGATAATTTTCAAAGATTTTTAATATCCATCACGACTGTTATTAAATTTCGTGAGTTGTTAACATATCCATTAAAATGTCGTATGAATTTCGACGTCAGAAACGAAACTATATAAGAAAATTAAACTACGATCGCTCGAAGCTTTCTATTCTTAAGCACGTTGTAACTAATCCTACGGTTCTAGATAGAGTTACAAGGATGGAAATTACACGAAAGGACATTTTTCAGATTTTTGATGACACTCGCCATGCTTTCAATAGGAGGACCTTCATTCATTTATCAAAACAACAAGGAAATTTTGATTGTGGTGCCTCTCGTCCGACAGACAAACGTGACGGTTGATTTAAATAAATGTTGCAACTGACGGCAAACCTCAGTGATAAAGGTCATTTATTTAAAGTGCTGTCTACTATAGATAAAGTCGATACGGAAAAACTCGTTATTCAACCATCGAGCATTCGTGTACAAATCTTATTTATCACGACACAATTACAAAGAAAGATTAATTTCTCCATCCCGACGATGAAATTTTTGCATCTGGCATCCCTATTTTGCAGTTAGGAAATTTTAAGAGAAGAATATTAACAATAGAAAGCGTCCCAAACATTTACAATAGTATCGAGAAATTGGCTCCATTCAAAGATTTGGCATCTTAATGATGAGATTCAAGAAAAATTTCTTAGTCGATGTTTGCACATCACGTGATGGGTGCCGCGATTCCCATTTGTTCCGCTACAAACTTACCACCCGGTTACTAGACCGGCTTAACTCCGAATACCGGTACACGCCCTTAAACTTTGACCTTTTGGCAAGTGATGGCGGTCGAGTGTAATGACGTTGTATAAGTAGTTATGGCAAAACGAAATAATAAAAAAATTTGGCGAGTCGTCCTTCGGGCTCTATTCTTTGTCAATTTAGCAGAAAAATGTTCAATATAAAAGTCTTTTGTAGTAGTAAACAATAAAAATTCCTCTCGCTGCTCTTAACTGAAAAATATCTTCACTTTTCTCTTCAATTTGATTGATGAAAAGTCGAGTTCGCTCTAATTTAGTGTATGCTCTCGACGTTTTATTAGATTAATCTGAATATTATGTTTAAACTAGAGCTACCTCCCACTGCAATATTACCTTAATATGAAAGTATATCAAATTACCTTAATACGAATGAATAATTTTTTAATAACCTTATTCTTTCTTTAAGTAGGCTTTTATCTTGTCAACATTAATTCCTAATACTTTTCCTCGTATGTGACCAGAAAATCTCCAGAAATGAGGATAACTTAAGGTATTGTATGAATAAATTTATCATTTTAATAATTTTCTTATTAAAATTCCACGATGTTTTCTGATACTTTCAGCAACTCGTTCTTTTAGATACAACTTTAATACTTTTTATAGTATAACAACTTAATATTTTCTCAGTTATAACTTAATTTTCAAATGAATAATTGCTTATTTTAACAATTTTATTAACCGTAAAAATCTAATAATTTCACATCATAACATAATTATTATTAATTCTAACTGTTAATAACTTTCTAAATTTCCTATAAAATATTTAAAAAGCCATAATAATTGTAATTAATTACTCTTAAACTATCGTTTAATTAGTAAATTAATTTTGTTGTTACATAATGTAAATGAAGCGGATAACATAGGTTTTTTAAAATAATATTTTAATAAAACAAAGAGATTTTCGGAGAAATTTTTAATAACATATTCGCTCTTTCTCACCTTTTCAAATCTGTTATTGGCTCATTTAACAAACATAAAATATGATCTCCGGATGGGTGTGAAAATGACGTCACGAGTTAAGTCAGCGTGGTAAAAGGTAGGCAAATTACAAAGTGGCGTCGTACTAGGGTTAGCCAAAGGGTTATTTGTGGTCACGTTCGGTTACACCCTAACTCTTCTTGCATCTCGCTATAATTAGCACCTAAAGACCCGTGACCGAGCGCTTTAAAAAATTTACATTTCCGGGAATCTGATGTATAAATATAATCCAAGGTCTAAGGCGAAGCGCATACGTCCAGACGCTTTCAAGTGCCGAAAAATTGTTTTCTACTTTCGAAAATTAAATTTAATTACTAGAAAGTTCCTTAATTTGTCATATCTTAACAATCTTTCAACGGGTAAACAACTTATTATAAAAAAAGAAAAACCGAGATTTTGCAACTTTTTAAATAATATAAATGCATGAGATGATGTAAAATTTTTGCATAAAGCCCAATAATTATGTCTTTAATCATGAGTTGACGTTTGTAATTAAGTATGATAAAATAAAACGTAAAACGAATGGAAAATATGTCAAGTTTTGCATGATGTAATATTGTTAAAATATTTTGTAAATGAATATTTTATAATGCTGTTTTAAATAATTTAATTATGTAATAAGTATTCGTGAATTAAGTTAAAAAAAAAAAAATAATAATAATAATAACTGTAATTTTAAATTCTAATAAATGAATCGGCAACTTAGTTTCTTTTAATTTATACAAAATAAAAATTTAAATTTGTAAAACTTTTTGTTTTTAAACAAATTCATGTAGGTTTATAGATATTTATATCATTTATAGCATATAGGTATCTGTAAATCAGCAAAATATTAAAATTTAGAAAGGAAATTCTCACTTAGATTGGGGACAAGATTTTATAGAGAAATGAATTTATAGAGTGTGAAAATATTCATGGGATTCTCTACTTTTTTAAGACAAGTGAGAGAAGGATTATTGACCCTGTTATTGAAACTTCTACTTGAGTTTTTGATAGATAAATTGACTAAAAGATGAGAAAGAAAGAATTATGGATAATAGTTTTTGTTCAAGAGTATCTAAGGACCTATCCGGGCCATCGGAGGAGGTTTTTACTCTGGAGAAAACTAGAGCGGTTCCTACTCGTATAAATTAATGTTATTTTTGCTAATAGAAAAATTTTCAAGACTACTTTTTATTAATAAAGAAACATTCTGCATATGTTATTTGTTCAAAAAAAAGTGGAAAAAAGGGGCACGTTCTACCTCTAACCCCCACATAAGCTGTCGACAGCCCTGGACCTACGTCAGAAAAGTCGTACATCAAAAAGAAACTTGATATTCTTGACCATGCATATGGATTAACCTTTAAATGTTAATGTATTTAAAATTTTATTAAAATTTGTAAAATTTAAGAACATTAGTGAATCTCTTTAAAGTCATCTTTATTTAAATCTCTAAAAAATGTCAGAAGTTTTAAAGTGATATGTACTGTACAGTATATCGTATTACTTTGAAATAGTATAGGCTATATTATATATACATTCTCTTGTAAATAAATAAAATAGCATTGAGTTACGAACAAGGTCTATTTTTATTTAAATATTATTGTAATATATATTTATACGCATAATATTAATAATATCATATGCGTGTGTATGTCTGTGTGCAATCATGTTATGATCTTACTTTCGTGGAATTTTTTCATGTTAAAACAAATGTAAAAAGTTCATAACCGAAAGCCAAAAGGTTAAACACATGAAAGTATTCTTATAATAAATATGAAGCACAACAGGCGCCGACATTTAGGTGTGGTTTATTTGTATGGCAATTTAGGTGGAAATATTTCTAACGAGTTTATTGAGAACATGTTTGTAATTCCACAAAAGTAGTTTCTCGACAACAATGATAATATTTTCTTTTAAATGATATAAAATATGAACAGAAAGGAATCATTGGAATTTCAAGGTTTATCTTTACATTTAAGTATTTAATTGTCAAAAAATTTTTATGTAGTATTTTTATTAGAAGAGGAGATGTTATTTTAAAACACAGTCAAACCTCCAATAGCGACAACTATAAACGGTGACCATTTTTTTCAGGAACATTGAACAAAAATGCATACAAAATAACCTTCCAACAACGGCCATTTTTATGTTTACGTCAGTGGCCGTTATTCAGAGGCTTGATCATTTATAGATTTTTTAAAATTCATTGTTTTAAATTTTCATAATTACTGTATTAAAATATATATATATATATATAAGATGGTGACACATCTGTAAGGAAGTACAATAAGCGACCTTGAAATTCAGTATATGTCATTTCNCAGGGAATATAATATTAATCAAAACCACAAAATCATCTTTATAAAGTACTTTATAACAAAAGCAAATTTTTATAAATAGCAACCATCCAGCCTTAAATCTACCCCTACAACCGTCTCTAAAAGCATTACCAATAATACAATTATAATCCGATAAAACTTCCAAATTATTTTTATTACTTTTAGAAAAATACCATGTTTCAGACAAAAAAACTAAATCAAATTGCGATGTATACCTCCAAAATGAATACGGTTTATTTTTAATACCAGCACAATTCAATATCATTATAGAGGTACAGTGGTACCTCAGGTTACGAACGCCCCAGCATACGAAATTTTCAGGATACGACATGAAATTCGAACATATTTTTGCTCCACGATACGAACAAAAACTCACCATACGACGTTACATTAGTTCGCATTTTTCATTTGTTTTTCTTACTACAGTTATTTTTTTTAATGTATTACTTGGCTTTAATTTGAGTATGTTTTTCGCGTTGGAACGAATTATTTAGTTTTACATGTAATCGTATGGGAAAAGATGATTCACCTTACGACATTTTCATGATACGATCTCAGTTTCGGAACGGATTAATTTCGTATCCTGAGGTACCACTGTATATAACTTCTATTTAGTTTATACCTGCTCAGTTCCCTTCTTATTGATAGTTTATCACATTATGCTATATTATATTGCAAAAATTAATATACTACATTATGAAAAAATGTGTTTCTTTTAAAACTCCGCCCTTTCAAAAACCCTGAGCACGAATCTAGTCTTCCATACAATATAAATCTCATATAGTTGATATGGAATGCTAATCTTGATCAATGAAAGATTAACAAGTTTACAAACGATTGATTATGAGACAATCAGTTATCATGATATGATCAAATCTTAACTGTTAAAGTGTTGTACTATTGACTATAGTAATGGAAATTCTTCTCCAAAAGATTTACAAGACTGATTTTTTTTAAATTCTGTGAATTAATAAATATAAACGTAGTTTTAAATATTTGAAATTTCTGAAAGTTACGTATTATTATGTTTTGGTAAAATAGCTTTATAATAAATAAATAAATTTTTAAAAAGGAATTAAATTTGATACATAGTCTCTGAGTTTTTTTTCTTTTTGTAGAATGAATATTTTTTTACTTATTTCGGTGGATTGATAAAAATGGATCACTCTAAATATTCCTATGAGTATATATTTTTGTTTTAATATAATGAAAATGGCATCATAAATTAACAATTCTAATAATTATATTATGAAATTAATATATTACTGTATATTGTAAAATAGTATATTAATATATAACGAAATTATTAGTAAGCTATATTTTTAACAAGTAATGTCAATAAATAACTAATATGTTAAACCATATAAGTTAACTGTCAATGAGAACTCGGCTTAGACTTGTTGTGGTCCTAAGCTATAACATATAAAACGTTCATCCCTTTCATCAAATAATACATTTGAAAATGTGAAGTCTTAAGCTACAGGTTATTTAGCTTGTATGAAAATCTGGCTCTGCTACTAATACTCTGCAAATGTAAAAGTTTTATTATAAAACGTTTGTAAAGCATTTAAAGATATGTGAATTCTCAATATATTAATCAAAAGTCTTATTAAAAGAATATTGTAGACTAATAAATAATAATAATAGTTTTTAGACTGTACAGATAATTACACTAAAATAACTGAGGAAAGAAACGATAACACTATACAAAAATATTAATAAAAATTTAAGTTCACAAAAAAAAAATCTAGTCTCAAAACAAATGAATTTAACATTAAAGATTTACAAACATTGCGTAAACAATTCTATTATTATTATTTATTACGATTAAGAGGTATACCTTTTATTAAGAGTATATCTTTTTATTAAGTTCTTAAATGTTGCCACTTTATAAGTTTATATTTAAAATTTGGTTTAATATATTTTGTAAATATCATCTAAATCTATGTAAAGCTATCTAAATTTAAAAGAAAATGTCAATTTAGTGCAACAAGTTTTAAAAGTTCATTGTTTACATATTCTGAAATAATAAATTTTATATTTGTGGTATTCGGTTAAAAATAAACTCGACAATGACAATTTAACACTAAATTTAACATAATTTTTTAAATTAAAATATGTTTTCATAACAGCAAAACTGACCTTCGTCTCAGTCACGTTTTAACCTAATTATTAAAGTTATAAATATATAGGTTTACACTGTAAAATTAACAGTACAATCTATAACGACAAATATGTTGTGAGTTAATGCAAGTTTTCGGACATTATACGGACATTTTCGAGTTATATATTTAATTTTAATATATTTTAAATTTTATGTTGGGCTTTATTAATCTTTACTTTATAACATTAATCTTTATACTTTAAATACTTTATATTTTATACATATTAATCTTGAATACTTTATCACAATCTCAACAGCCAAAGGGCAACAAACATATATAAAAAAATTAACAAAAATGAATATTAGTAAAGGAATTATATTTCGCTGCTAAATCGTAATTTTCACACTCGACTAAAACATTAAAATTCGAAAATAAAGCGCCTTAAGTTTTTATGGTTAATATTTCAAACGCATCATTTAGTACGAGTAGATAATAAAAATAACATTTTACAGGTTTAAAAATCAAATTTATTTAAATAAAATTTAAAATATTAATATATACAAAGCATCTATAGTAAGTTATAGATTATATTAAAGAAACTTGAATTTATGTAAAAGAGCTTATATTAAAAATTATAACTTAATAATTAATTAAATCTGCGTGGATACAAAGAACCAAAAATCCAGAAAAAATAATTTATAATTATATATGTTACGTTAACAAAAAAGAATAAATATAGTTTTAAACAATTTATTTAAAAAATAACGTTTCATAAGTTGATTTTTCAATCGTGTTCAATTGTCATTCTTCTTTGATTTTTAACTTGATAAATTTGGATGAAAATTATAATAGTAGATATTACAAAACTATATATCTAAATAAATAAATTAGTAATATTAATAAATAAGCATTAAAGCATTAATCAAATTTATTTTTATGGTGGGATTTAAGTACCTTGGATACGAAGGTTCTGGTTATCGGAAAATAAAAAAATAATTTAACTCCATTTTGGGTTTTGCAATAATTTTGAATAAAGGTTAAAATCTAAATAAAAAAAATATATATATTTCATTAAGAAAATATTATTATTTTAACAATTATATTTTATACTCACTTTAATTTGATCACTTAGATTTAAAGATAAATGCAATAATTGATAAATCTTTCTTCCAGCGAGAACAATCTGAAACGAAAAAAATGGGTGAATTGATAATTATTTATATAAATTTTAAGCTTGTTTATAAATATTTTTAATATATGTAAGGTATTTATACACAGTAATATATTGATACAATAATCAAAAGCATGTTTATTCTTTAATATACAGTAAATGCACTTTAATTTAATCGGAATAAAGAATCAAGATTCTTTATTCTGATTAAAGTCTTAATAAATGTCAAAATTTCCCAATTTCAATGATTATATTTTTAAAAATTTGAATATTTTCAAAAGGTTTAATGAAAACAGATATACAGAAAATTTTACTCTAAAAGTCATTAATAGATGAAAAAATGGCGCTGTATTTAAGATATATTTTGAATACGAAATTTTAAACTGTTATATTAAAAAGTAAGCTTACAGGGTTTTTCATTCCTACATTTTCTATTTTTTATTTTGAGTATTTTGAACTCTAGACCTGATGTCCCGGGCCAAATCCGGCCCGCGAACGTAATTAGCATATCATTTATAAGTGATTTTCTGACTTTTAGTGATTACTTTTACTGTATATGGAATATACAAAATATTTGCTCCCCGTTTACCTATGACTTTGCGCAATTTGGCTCGCCAATGGAAAAGTTTAAATACCACTGGCCTAGACACTAATACTCTGCAAATGTAAAAGTTTTATTATAAAACGTTTGTAAAGCATTTAAAGATATGTCCCGAATATGTCAGGTCCCATCCTTCACCATCTAGCCATACCCATATTCAAAAATAGTTTTGAAATAAATTTTATATAAGAAAATTAAACGCATTGTTTTCGAAATTTATCCATTTTGTCACTGTACTTTCAAACCATTCATTCTTTGTTTTCTTAGGCCCCTTCTTAAACATACTATATAGGCCTACAGTCTTCTCTGATTAATATTGGTGGGTATTAAAAGGTTACATAAGATTTTATTCTAAATGTATGGAAAAATTCGAAATGTTTCTATCATTGTGGGAAAATTTTTGTCATTTTTATCATTGTAGAAAAATGGATTCATTTTTTGTGCCTACCATGAATTATCAAAAAACAAATCTCACAAACTGTGTAGATCAATGTTATTTAATGATAAACTTAAATATAATTTAAAATATTTATTTAATAAATGACGAAAAACACGTAAACACGTGTAATTACCGTAAAAACTAAAAAGTAGCGCCTCGTATTAATATATTGTGTTAGTCGAAAGTCATGCTTACTATGTGTGCTGTTTACACGCAACTGCTGTAAAAATAAGTGAAAAATCATATGTTTCTGTTTCTGACTTGCAGAATGTAAAACATACAACATAACATAACATGTAAACATAAGCTTATGTTTACTGTAGCCTCGAAAATCTTAAGAATAGTGGACGACTTTTGTTTTTTGTATAATACTACAGAAGCTGGAATAATGAATCTAACTTGTAATCGGTCAAAAATAATAGAATAGACTCTGGTAGAGGGCTTATCAATATACAGTTTACCAACTAAACCACACCTTTAAGGGTAAGATAGTAAACTAGCAAAAATTATATTTTGGTTTTTGAATCTGTTTTTCGGAAAACCCTATTATTTTGCTCGTTATTATGTTGTTTGGTACGATAAATAAACACCAGCTCAGTCAATTTTTAAAAATAAAATTTATTTTTACAATCACAGCTTCATTTCACAATCATTTACCCTAATTAATTGAACCATTCAAGTAAATTCATCGTTGTTATATGGAACAATAAGTAGTTGATAAAAATATAAGTAGGTGATAAAAATCAATAAATACCGGATAAATTTATCATAATTAAAATTATTTTATAGCAGTTTTAGATGAGTTATTATTTTAAAACAGGATATTTGTAAAATATGAGTAGGCCTATTTATACAACATCTATATAAATTTCTATAAATCGAAACTAAATAGAAAATGTATTAACTACAGTTGAACATATAATAACGGCCATCTTCCAACAGCTGCCACCTCTAAATGGCGGCCAACTTTTTCAAGAACGTTTCTTTTTGAAATGCACACAAAATGACTTACAATGGCTGTTTTTTTTCGTCAGTGGACGTTTGTTCAGAGGTTTGACTGTAGTTCCTTAATATACTTAATTAGACGTATCGATATATTTATTTAAATTACCATTTAATATTACATAATAAATTTTTATAAGACAAAGCTCTTTAAAATGTCTTTTTGTATAAATATGATTACTTATTTACAGGCAAAAAACAATTTGTTGGTGATATTTGATTGACAATATTTGCTATGATTCACAATAAAGCAGGAACAGCATGCAAAATTATAATAAATCAGTTAACTGATTTATTATAACTTCATTTTCTTATTTTGTGTAAGTTAATAAATAAATCAGTTAAATGATTTATTTATTAACTTACACAAAATAAGAAAATGTAGTAATGTTAATTGATACTTTGCTATAATTAATAATCACCACAAAATATTAATTAGGTTTACTTTGTTCAGTTTTCTTTGGTTATTAATTTTAGCAAAGTAAGCAAAATGGTGTAGCCTAAGTAAATCAGATTAGAATAATTTGATTTACTTAGGATATTAACCTAGTAAAATAGTTTTAGTCTACTGTAATAAATTATTTGATGCTAGTTAAAATATCGATATTTTGAATGTTATTTTTAACATGCCATATAAGATATAACATCCATTATTAATCGATAGAAAGCAGAAAATATTACACAAGATTTTAGGGAGTGAATTCTCATAAACAGCAATTTAAATAAATAAACGTATTGTATTAAGCAAAAGCAGACTGTAGCATGTAGTACGCTAAATTTGTGATTTAGGGTAGGATTCATATGCAGGGTGATCCTAATAAAATTAAAATATTCCTATTCAACGCTGGCTTGAAAGATTGTAAGCTGACACTGCACGATATTCAGATTTCCTCGTGGAAATTTAGTTATAAAACTCATCACTGCAGAACTTTTGGTGCTGCAAGCACTAAAAAAAAAAAAAAAACTGAAAATTGTAAGCAGCTCACGGATAACGATAAAAAATTTTGAAACGCCAAGAAACATGCATCTTTATAAACAACTTCACCAGAAAAGCCACATTCCTATTACAGCAGATCACCATCGCTGCTGATCTGCCGTAATAGTAATGGCATTCCATATACCATGGGCAGTTTTATACCCAGGAATCGCCAGAGCATTATAAAATTTATTTGCAAAATGCACAAACTGATTAAAATTACCATATGATATATTGAAAGTGGTTATTAAATATTAATTTCTACAACCAGAGTATGAAGTATTATAATATATACAGTAAGACCCCGCTTAACGCTGCCTCGCTTAACGCTAATTCGATATAACGCGGTCTGCTCGAAGCTTAAAAACGGCTCAAAATTTACGCCGATTTAAATTATCGCGACATTTCATTGATTCGTGTATAATACGATTATTTACGAACACAAACCAATCAACAAAAGGTGTACTTTCTTTAAATCTGTGTTTGTTTGGTGCAATTTTGGAAAAAAATATAACATCGTGAATGCCATAGGCAATATCAGCTCCGCTTGGCAAGAATTAACCGATAAATGTACGAACGAAGTGTGGAAGAAGTTATGGCTAAAGATATCCAAGAATTCTTAACGAGAAGAGCCTATCGCTGTATGGTTGGATTGGCCAAATTGTCATCCTAATCGATACAACAGGACTAGGAGATGTAGACGAGCAGGATATTGAGGAGTTACCGCAGGTTTCTGGTGAGAGTCTTATCAACGACGACCTTCAAGAACTGGCAGAACAAGGAATTCATGTAGAACTGGAAAATAAAGATTCTGAAAACGAAGAACCCAAAATATTTCTCTACAGGTTTCCTTAGTAAAAATTTGGCAACGATAACCGAAATCGTTGATCAAATTGTAGCGAATGATCCAGATTTTGGAAAGAGTGAAAAAGCGAAACGAGACGTTTTGGATGCGATCTTCTGCTACCCACATTTGCTTAAGGAAAGAAAAAAAGCGACAAATGAAACTTTACGACTTTATCACAAAAAACAAGAATTTCAGAAAAGTCGTCCTTCGTCACAAAAAATGAACTTTACAATTCTGTGTGCATATGTTTATGTATTATTCAACATATATAATTATGCAAATCAATATAAAAATAACTTAAAATTAAAGTAAAATTTGTTTATTTTCGGTCGCGTTTTCCCCTATCCCTATTTACTCTGTTAAAATGACCTCTTTTAACGTTTAGCGTTTTGTCGTATAGGAACGCATTCCCCGTGTATTTAAGCTTATATTTTGCTGATTATTTGACAATAAAATTAATTAGATATTAAAATTTAAGCATAAATAAGTGGATTCTAATAATGTTACATTTGTACATCNTTGATTAAAATATATATATATATATATAACGTGTTATAAAACATTTCTCTTAACGAATCACTTGTTAGTTCTATATATTTTATTTATGCATTTATTTTCTTAGTTAATTCGTAACTAAAATAAATATCACTTTATCAAACTACAAAATTTCTTCTGCAATTTTGTTTTGAGTTTTATTTTTATGGAATTAATTTCTCGTCATTAATTTTATGTTGCTGCGCTCATTATTTTCTTGTCTGAACAACTCTCATTATTTTTGATGCACATTGATTCAAGTTAGATATTCAGGAAATAAGCAACTGTCAAGTGTAAAATTGTCAGTAAATTGCATTCAAAACACGAAAAATTCTGACGTGATTTTGTTATTATTATTCAATTCATAATATTTAAATGGAATGTATATTCTACTGTTATAACTTTTTTAAAAATGTTTATGACTTTCTAGTAGAATATAAAATATTTTAATTAGTTCTGTTTTGCCTATTTTAATCCAATTAAATTTCTGACAAGTAAAAAATATATAGTTATCCATACAAATATACAATTTTGAGTTCTTATTTACCATTCTGGGCAGCAATATAATGTTATAATCCTGTTTACGTGTTATTTTAAAACTAAAATTAAACAAATAAACAATCAGTTAATTATAATATAAACATATAAATATTGAAGAGATTTAATCAAAATTTCATATTATTATTATTATTTTAATTTTTACGTTTCTTCGGTTTATATGCAGGACTGTAAAGAACGATAATAGGCCTGGGACTTTTGGCCAGTCCCTTTGAACTTCAAATTCTTTCTGCATTTTTAAATGTTTGGGTATTCAGTTCTTCTAACACATTTCATATTATTTTATGCATTCTAAACTACATAAATTGATTTTCTAGACTAAAATTTTATTATACAAATTCTAGCCTTGTAGACATAAGACCCGACTTTTCTCTCTCTCGTCGGTCCTAGTTGTGTTTATGACTATATAAATTTATACAACATACGTAATATAGAAATTTTGTAATTCTGTGAAAATAAAACGGTTATTTATTTATTTTTTTAAATTGATGCAAATAAAATTTTAACATTTATGTAATGAAATATTTCGTGTTATTACAATAAAATAAAATGGCAACCGCTTTCGTATTTGAAATTTACACACTTTTTTTTCTGTTTTATGAAGTAAACCGGTGACTATTTAATGTTATCCAATCTTATAAGATTTATCATAATTAAATATAATTTAGTTTGTTTCTATGTTTTGTTTCTTAATTACTAACCTTATCAGATTAATAATTATTCAAGTGAAGAATCTACTTGTTAATGTTTTATTCTCAATTCTTAATTTTATTTAATAAAATTTTATTTTATCGACTATAATAACATAAAAAAATTGTACGTGACATGATATTTAATTATAATAATGCGATAAAATTTTTTTATTATATTTAAAGTAAATTTTATACGCTATATTCTTTGATTTAATGTACTAAATATCATTTTTGACAGGATTTTCTTACTTTTCTATAGCTATAAACCATGAAAAAATTGTAAAAAATAAGAGAATTGATTCTGAAATGTCATTTAAATGAATATTTTTATTTTATTTATTTTAAAATTTTTAATTAAGAAAAAGTTATATTCTTCATAAAGGTTTTCGACCCCGATCAAACTTAACGCCATTAATTGTTTCCAATTACTTTGTCATCGCAGAATTATTCTCAGATTAAAAATTTTTTTTTTCAAATAGTTTTTCAAAAACAGGAAATCAAAAATCGCGTGTTATTAAAATAACCACTAATTAATGTTAAAAAATGTTTAGATATTTATATCTGTCCAACGAATCGTTTAACTAAATGTATTATTAAATCGATCCTTAGGCCATCAACAGATGTTATCATAAAAAATTCATAAAATTATCATAAAAAATTAAAAACATAAATTTAAAAAATACATGAATATGTGAAAAATAAAAAGTTCATAAATTATAGACAAAAATGAGATAAACATTCATTTTTATATAAAATCTATATAAAGTTCTTTAATAACAAACATACATAATGATTGAGATTCATAAATTCAATAAATTTGAAATGTATACCAATTATTTTACTATCTTATTCATTATTTTAGCATCAGTATCAAAATCTGCCCATAATTATTTACAAAATCTGCATCTATTATATCTCATTACAAAAAATTCATTAATGCTATTCATTTATCAGTATCAAAAGCAATTAAAGCTACTTTAACTTTAAAGTAAAAATTTAAAATTCTATTTTAAAAAGTTAATTGTTTGTATAGTTACTGTTACTAGCATATCTTCCAAAGTAAATATCTTTTATTTATAGTTTATCAAAATTAATTTAAATTTGTTTAGTATTTATGAATATACACAGATATATTAGGCATACTTGAGTTCATTTAACTAAGATTTATATTTAACTTATGCATGAAATTAAAGTTAAAACGTTTTGTTTTTCACAATATTTTATCATTTATGGATAGAAGACATTATCTTCCTTATATCGAAAATTTATTATCTTCTTTTTTCTCCGATACTTCCGGCATACGTGAGTATATTACCGCGAAATTCACGTTCATCTTTGTCGAAAACTTTTTACTTAAATAATTTCTCAAACTTCCTGTTATTTGCGTGATAATCTATATTATCGAAATTATTACCCAGTAATTTCGATGTTCCATTAAAATGTTTCACTTTTTTTTCATTCGACTGGATTTTTTTTCCTCGCAAAAATCTAAACAGCTTATATGTTTTAAATATTTTTCTTGTATAAAATTTCACTAAACTCATTACATACAACTTTATAAAAAGACATACTTTTTGAGAAATTTTTGCTCTCCTTTCTTGCATTTTCTTCTGATTGGATTTACATTTTTCTGTTTAACTTTTCTTCAACTAAAATCGATAAATTTACTAATATTTATGGATAAAAGCTATCGGAAATACCTGCCTTTGCTCGGGAAAATTTGATGTTGCATCCTTAACATCGTAGGAAACTTTTTAAAAGACAATTTAAATTCAAAAACAGTTCTTATTATAAAGAGATTGATATACATGTTTTTAGTTTTCTTATGAGGAAAACGTTGCTCCCAGTGTGATGTTCAGCAGTGCTCTAATATTAATATTATTACAGAATGTCAGTTTTATTGATCAGAGTATCTAGGCCATCTGTTATAGGCAGACAACCGATTTTTTCGGACAAAAAATATTCGTTTACTTTTTTCTGGATGAGAGGATAACTTTTGAAAAGTTTGCTTAGATTTGCTGATCTAGTTTTCTAATAGACAAGGAACAGACAAACAAACGTTCTTCTTCATATAACCTAATATATGACAGCACTTGTACAATACAGTACAATATAAAGTATATTATTCGATACATTTTTGCTAATAATATTTAGATTTAATCTAAATTCTTGTATAAAAAAGAAATTGATAAAATATTAAAGTATGATAATATATAATAAAAAAATTAAATATTTAAATAAAAATAATCATTGGTTATGTATATGTGTATGTATTTTATATCAACTTCTTTCACATAAGAAAGCGTCACGCAAATCATTTCAGTAGATAAATGAGATACTTATAGGTCTACAGACAGTCTGTTGAACCTTCTAGAAACAGCTTTTCAATCTTGTTACTAGGTAAATAAATAAAACACTAATAAAGTCAATAAATATATCAATAAACTATTATTGAACGTAATTAAATTTTAAAAATTAAAAATATACATTTGTAAGATATAAAACTATTAAATTAAAAAAAGAAAGAAAAACAACAAAAATAAAATTTTATGGATAATTTAATTATGTAATTTATATTATTTCTTCTATTATTAAATAAAACAAAAATATTTCAAAATCTCAATATTTAAGATATTATTAATTTATTAATAAAATAGTAAATTTTTTCGGGAGTTTAATTAAATAAAAAATGTGAACATAAAGTTAATTTCTTCATTTACTGAAAAAGTTTTAAATTTGAATCATTGAAGTTAAAAACAAATTTATTTTAAAATAAATAACCGCTTTAATAACAATGTTGAAATAATTAAATTTCCAATTAAATTATCAATAATTAATTAATAAAAGAACTTTCGTGGAGAATTGTTGAATGGGATTTGTCAGCCAATATACGAATTTCTTGTAACATTGTTATGCAGAATGGGGGACCAGGAATCGATCAGAGCAGTTCGAAAAACTGCTCTGATCGATTCCTGGTCCCAAGAATTTTTCGCGGATAGTTCGTCCCTAATATGTCAGGTCCCATCCTTCACCATCTAGCCATACCCATATTCAAAAATAGTTTTGAAATAAATTTTATATAAGAAAATTAAACGCATTGTTTTCGAAATTTATCCATTTTGTCACTGTACTTTCAAACCATTCATTCTTTGTTTTCTTAGGCCCCTTCTTAAACATACTATATAGGCCTACAGTCTTCTCTGATTAATATTGGTGGGTATTAAAAGGTTACATAAGATTTTATTCTAAATGTATGGAAAAATTCGAAATGTTTCTATCATTGTGGGAAAATTTTTGTCATTTTTATCATTGTAGAAAAATGGATTCATTTTTTGTGCCTACCATGAATTATCAAAAAACAAATCTCACAAACTGTGTAGATCAATGTTATTTAATGATAAACTTAAATATAATTTAAAATATTTATTTAATAAATGACGAAAAACACGTAAGCACGTGTAATTACCGTAAAAACTAAAAAGTAGCGCCTCGTATTAATATATTGTGTTAGTCGAAAGTCATGCTTACTATGTGTGCTGTTTACACGCAACTGCTGTAAAAATAAGTGAAAAATCATATGTTTCTGTTTCTGACTTGCAGAATGTAAAACATACAACATAACATAACATGTAAACATAAGCTTATGTTTACTGTAGCCTCGAAAATCTTAAAAATAGTGGACGACTTTTGTTTTTTGTATAATACTACAGAAGCTTGAATAATGAATCTAACTTGTAATCGGTCAAAAATAATAGAATAGACTCTGGTAGAGGGCTTATCAATATACAGTTTACCAACTAAACCACACCTTTAAGGGTAAGATAGTAAACTAGCAAAAATTATATTTTGGTTTTTGAATCTGTTTTTCGGAAAACCCTATTATTTTGCTCGTTATTATGTTGTTTGGTACGATAAATAAACACCAGCTCAGTCAATTTTTAAAAATAAAATTTATTTTTACAATCACAGCTTCATTTCACAATCATTTACCCTAATTAATTGAACCATTCAAGTAAATTCATCGTTGTTATATGGAACAATAAGTAGTTGATAAAAATATAAGTAGGTGATAAAAATCAATAAATACCGGATAAATTTATCATAATTAAAATTATTTTATAGCAGTTTTAGATGAGTTATTATTTTAAAACAGGATATTTGTAAAATATGAGTAGGCCTATTTATACAACATCTATATAAATTTCTATAAATCGAAACTAAATAGAAAATGTATTAACTATAGTTGAACATCTAATAACGGCCATCTTCCAACAGCTGCCACCTCTAAATGGCGGCCAACTTTTTCAAGAACGTTTCTTTTTGAAATGCACACAAAATGACTTACAATGGCTGTTTTTTTTCGTCAGTGGACGTTTGTTCAGAGGTTTGACTGTAGTTCCTTAATATACTTAATTAGACGTATCGATATATTTATTTAAATTACCATTTAATATTACATAATAAATTTTTATAAGACAAAGCTCTTTAAAATGTCTTTTTGTATAAATATGATTACTTATTTACAGGCAAAAAACAATTTGTTGGTGATATTTGATTGACAATATTTGCTATGATTCACAATAAAGCAGGAACAGCATGCAAAATTATAATAAATCAGTTAACTGATTTATTATAACTTCATTTTCTTATTTTGTGTAAGTTAATAAATAAATCAGTTAAATGATTTATTTATTAACTTACACAAAATAAGAAAATGTAGTAATGTTAATTGATACTTTGCTATAATTAATAATCACCACAAAATATTAATTAGGTTTACTTTGTTCAGTTTTCTTTGGTTATTAATTTTAGCAAAGTAAGCAAAATGGTGTAGCCTAAGTAAATCAGATTAGAATAATTTGATTTACTTAGGATATTAACCTAGTAAAATAGTTTTAGTCTACTGTAATAAATTATTTGATGCTAGTTAAAATATCGATATTTTGAATGTTATTTTTAACATGCCATATAAGATATAACATCCATTATTAATCGATAGAAAGCAGAAAATATTACACAAGATTTTAGGGAGTGAATTCTCATAAACAGCAATTTAAATAAATAAACGTATTGTATTAAGCAAAAGCAGACTGTAGCATGTAGTACGCTAAATTTGTGATTTAGGGTAGGATTCATATGCAGGGTGATCCTAATAAAATTAAAATATTCCTATTCAACGCTGGCTTGAAAGATTGTAAGCTGACACTGCACGATATTCAGATTTCCTCGTGGAAATTTAGTTATAAAACTCATCACTGCAGAACTTTTGGTGCTGCAAGCACTAAAAAAAAAAACTGAAAATTGTAAGCAGCTCACGGATAACGATAAAAAATTTTGAAACGCCAAGAAACATGCATCTTTATAAACAACTTCACCAGAAAAGCCACATTCCTATTACAGCAGATCACCATCGCTGCTGATCTGCCGTAATAGTAATGGCATTCCATATACCATGGGCAGTTTTATACCCAGGAATCGCCAGAGCATTATAAAATTTATTTGCAAAATGCACAAACTGATTAAAATTACCATATGATATATTGAAAGTGGTTATTAAATATTAATTTCTACAACCAGAGTATGAAGTATTATAATATATACAGTAAGACCCCGCTTAACGCTGCCTCGCTTAACGCTAATTCGATATAACGCGGTCTGCTCGAAGCTTAAAAACGGCTCAAAATTTACGCCGATTTAAATTATCGCGACATTTCATTGATTCGTGTATAATACGATTATTTACGAACACAAACCAATCAACAAAAGGTGTACTTTCTTTAAATCTGTGTTTGTTTGGTGCAATTTTGGAAAAAAATATAACATCGTGAATGCCATAGGCAATATCAGCTCCGCTTGGCAAGAATTAACCGATAAATGTACGAACGAAGTGTGGAAGAAGTTATGGCTAAAGATATCCAAGAATTCTTAACGAGAAGAGCCTATCGCTGTATGGTTGGATTGGCCAAATTGTCATCCTAATCGATACAACAGGACTAGGAGATGTAGACGAGCAGGATATTGAGGAGTTACCGCAGGTTTCTGGTGAGAGTCTTATCAACGACGACCTTCAAGAACTGGCAGAACAAGGAATTCATGTAGAACTGGAAAATAAAGATTCTGAAAACGAAGAACCCAAAATATTTCTCTACAGGTTTCCTTAGTAAAAATTTGGCAACGATAACCGAAATCGTTGATCAAATTGTAGCGAATGATCCAGATTTTGGAAAGAGTGAAAAAGCGAAACGAGACGTTTTGGATGCGATCTTCTGCTACCCACATTTGCTTAAGGAAAGAAAAAAAGCGACAAATGAAACTTTACGACTTTATCACAAAAAACAAGAATTTCAGAAAAGTCGTCCTTCGTCACAAAAAATGAACTTTACAATTCTGTGTGCATATGTTTATGTATTATTCAACATATATAATTATGCAAATCAATATAAAAATAACTTAAAATTAAAGTAAAATTTGTTTATTTTCGGTCGCGTTTTCCCCTATCCCTATTTACTCTGTTAAAATGACCTCTTTTAACGTTTAGCGTTTTGTCGTATAGGAACGCATTCCCCGTGTATTTAAGCTTATATTTTGCTGATTATTTGACAATAAAATTAATTAGATATTAAAATTTAAGCATAAATAAGTGGATTCTAATAATGTTACATTTGTACATCCTTAAGATTATTTTTATTATTTTTAATATCATAAATGTTTAAAATAATCCAAAATTGTGATAAATATCGGAGATATTATTTTTTTAGATTCCGGAAATATTAGAAAATGTTTAGTACAAATTTAAATAAACCAGCAACGAGTTGCTCAACTTTCCCGACAACATTTAAAATTTTTGTGACGCCATCTGTTATCAGATTTTATTAAAATAATGTTTTATATTTTTAACTATTATAAAATGACATGAAGCTTAATTTTAAAAGAGGGATGAATTTTATAAGAAATTTATAAATGTAATAACCAGTAAAATTGTCATTAAGTCAACCCTACTAAAAACACACGACCCCCCATTATCTCGCCACCTTCTCGACCTATAAACACCAAAATTTAATAGCATCAATCCCTATAATGAACAAACCTCCCTGCAAATTTTCAGAAATTTTCAACAGAAAGCACAGGAGTTATTAATCTTCAATCATGGTGAACAAAATCCTGCCCCCCACACACTAACATTCATACATACAGAAATTACCTTCGAATTCTTTTGCATTTCTCGACGTTTCAAGGTGTCCAAAGTCCAAAAATGTAACAATCTTGAGAGAGGGTCATTTTTTCACCAATAGCCATACTTTTCCTCTTTGATATAATTATAACAGCCAAATAAAATAAATATTTTTATTTAATAAATACTGTAATATGCATTATATTTATATTTTATGTGTTTTTTCAAAATAGTTTTAGTTACAAATTTATTGTGTTACGAACTTCGGATTTCAAAATAAACATTCTAATTAATAATTAAGAGCAGTTAACTGGTCAAGAATTAGAAGGAATAATTTGTTAAAATTTATTTTTAATTAGTTAACATTTAATTAAGCAAATTTTGTTTTCCAAAGTGTTTAGCTTTAAAATGTTGTCGATTATTTTTAAATTCTGACGATTTGATAGGTAAATATGTTTTTAAAATATAAATTTTAACAATGTAAGCAGAATTTAATAAAATGTTGATTTTAGAAAGTTTATTGGTCAAAATAAGTTTTTCTATTAATGTTAAAATGCATTTGTTTCATTGTTTTGAATTATTCGGTTTCAAAATTTTATTACGGCATAAATATGTAAAATTGAAATTATTCTATTAAATATTTATCAAAATAACAAGTGATTAAACTTTTTAATCTGATTATGCAAACGTAATTCAATGAGTGACAAAAACGGGAATATTAAAATAATAGTAATTTTAAGAAATTTCCACCAGAGAGAAATTAGCGCTATGCATCACGGTAAAACTGAAAAACTGTTGTTTGCATACTATTTCCAATTATCCACTCACATTGTCAGTGCCATAACTAGCCGTTTATGCGCTATGAGCAAAATTTTATTTTTGGATCCCTCTTTTTTGGAACAAGTATGAAAAAAACAAATAAAGAATAATCTATTATTTCTACAGTAACTTTAACAAAAGCAGTAATTCAAACACAAATAATTATCGTATTTATCTTCAGGCATAACTGAATAAAACTTGATGATAAGTATTGCCAAGTGCCTGAAGATAAATACGATAATTATTTGTGTTTGAATTTGACTGAATAAAACTTGATGATGAGTATTGCCAAGTGCCTGAAGATAAATACGATAATTATTTGTGTTTGAATTACTACTAATAACTACAAGCACGGTTTCAAAAGTACCATTTAACAAAAGCGTTGCTGAATCGGCTCCAGAGTGGCAAAATTTAAAATTTGAAAATAAAAATATAATACTGATCACTTTTTACCCCATTTTAAGGCCTCTTTAGTCCTTGGTTCTGTGCCTTTGCATCCGTTGAGCCTACCTGGTAAGCCACTGAATCTACTCTCTATAGATTGTAACAAAAAAGATCGTAACAATGCAATTAAAATAGTCTCTGGAATATGAATTATAATGGAAAAATTATTTCAAATTATTGTCTTGGATTCGTTACAAAAGTTATCTGCTCACAATGAATCTGAGCCATTTTCAATTTTTGTCAAGTATGGAGAGTTTGGTTCTCATTAAATCGAAAGCATAAATGAGATGAATTATGATATTCTAGCATGAAATATTTAGAAAATATCGCGACTGTTCAGATGGTATTCGAACTGAAAATCTTCAAGATCTTTCATCTTGTATAAAACATATCAAGACCATTAAACAGGCTATATGTATACAAAATTTTTAAAATTAAAGTATGACAACTTTCATAACAAGCAACTATGAGATTCATAACTATTAGAAATGAGTTTCTTTAATTTACAACATAAGCCCTTATCGATTTTATTCTTCTCTAAAGGCCGTGCACACATTAGTTTTGGGGTTTCAACCTTCCATTTGGGAGAATTAAAAAATTAAATAAAATTAAATTTAAACAGTATATTGTATATAACTTCTATTTAGTTTATACCTGCTCAGTTCCCTTCTTATTGATAGTTTATCACATTATGCTATATTATATTGCAAAAATTAATATACTACATTATGAAAAAATGTGTTTCTTTTAAAACTCCGCCCTTTCAAAAACCCTGAGCACGAATCTAGTCTTCCATGTTATCATACAATATAAATCTCATATAGTTGATATGGAATGCTAATCTTGATCAATGAAAGATTAACAAGTTTACAAACGATTGATTATGAGACAATCAGTTATCATGATATGATCAAATCTTAACTGTTAAAGTGTTGTACTATTGACTATAGTAATGGAAATTCTTCTCCAAAAGATTTACAAGACTGATTTTTTTTAAATTCTGTGAATTAATAAATATAAACGTAGTTTTAAATATTTGAAATTTCTGAAAGTTACGTATTATTATGTTTTGGTAAAATAGCTTTATAATAAATAAATAAATTTTTAAAAAGGAATTAAATTTGATACATAGTCTCTGAGTTTTTTTTCTTTTTGTAGAATGAATATTTTTTTACTTATTTCGGTGGATTGATAAAAATGGATCACTCTAAATATTCCTATGAGTATATATTTTTGTTTTAATATAATGAAAATGGCATCATAAATTAACAATTCTAATAATTATATTATGAAATTAATATATTACTGTATATTGTAAAATAGTATATTAATATATAACGAAATTATTAGTAAGCTATATTTTTAACAAGTAATGTCAATAAATAACTAATATGTTAAACCATATAAGTTAACTGTCAATGAGAACTCGGCTTAGACTTGTTGTGGTCCTAAGCTATAACATATAAAACGTTCATCCCTTTCATCAAATAATACATTTGAAAATGTGAAGTCTTAAGCTACAGGTTATTTAGCTTGTATGAAAATCTGGCTCTGCTACTAATACTCTGCAAATGTAAAAGTTTTATTATAAAACGTTTGTAAAGCATTTAAAGATATGTGAATTCTCAATATATTAATCAAAAGTCTTATTAAAAGAATATTGTAGACTAATAAATAATAATAATAGTTTTTAGACTGTACAGATAATTACACTAAAATAACTGAGGAAAGAAACGATAACACTATACAAAAATATTAATAAAAATTTAAGTTCACAAAAAAAAAATCTAGTCTCAAAACAAATGAATTTAACATTAAAGATTTACAAACATTGCGTAAACAATTCTATTATTATTATTTATTACGATTAAGAGGTATACCTTTTATTAAGAGTATATCTTTTTATTAAGTTCTTAAATGTTGCCACTTTATAAGTTTATATTTAAAATTTGGTTTAATATATTTTGTAAATATCATCTAAATCTATGTAAAGCTATCTAAATTTAAAAGAAAATGTCAATTTAGTGCAACAAGTTTTAAAAGTTCATTGTTTACATATTCTGAAATAATAAATTTTATATTTGTGGTATTCGGTTAAAAATAAACTCGACAATGACAATTTAACACTAAATTTAACATAATTTTTTAAATTAAAATATGTTTTCATAACAGCAAAACTGACCTTCGTCTCAGTCACGTTTTAACCTAATTATTAAAGTTATAAATATATAGGTTTACACTGTAAAATTAACAGTACAATCTATAACGACAAATATGTTGTGAGTTAATGCAAGTTTTCGGACATTATACGGACATTTTCGAGTTATATATTTAATTTTAATATATTTTAAATTTTATGTTGGGCTTTATTAATCTTTACTTTATAACATTAATCTTTATACTTTAAATACTTTATATTTTATACATATTAATCTTGAATACTTTATCACAATCTCAACAGCCAAAGGGCAACAAACATATATAAAAAAATTAACAAAAATGAATATTAGTAAAGGAATTATATTTCGCTGCTAAATCGTAATTTTCACACTCGACTAAAACATTAAAATTCGAAAATAAAGCGCCTTAAGTTTTTATGGTTAATATTTCAAACGCATCATTTAGTACGAGTAGATAATAAAAATAACATTTTACAGGTTTAAAAATCAAATTTATTTAAATAAAATTTAAAATATTAATATATACAAAGCATCTATAGTAAGTTATAGATTATATTAAAGAAACTTGAATTTATGTAAAAGAGCTTATATTAAAAATTATAACTTAATAATTAATTAAATCTGCGTGGATACAAAGAACCAAAAATCCAGAAAAAATAATTTATAATTATATATGTTACGTTAACAAAAAAGAATAAATATAGTTTTAAACAATTTATTTAAAAAATAACGTTTCATAAGTTGATTTTTCAATCGTGTTCAATTGTCATTCTTCTTTGATTTTTAACTTGATAAATTTGGATGAAAATTATAATAGTAGATATTACAAAACTATATATCTAAATAAATAAATTAGTAATATTAATAAATAAGCATTAAAGCATTAATCAAATTTATTTTTATGGTGGGATTTAAGTACCTTGGATACGAAGGTTCTGGTTATCGGAAAATAAAAAAATAATTTAACTCCATTTTGGGTTTTGCAATAATTTTGAATAAAGGTTAAAATCTAAATAAAAAAAATATATATATTTCATTAAGAAAATATTATTATTTTAACAATTATATTTTATACTCACTTTAATTTGATCACTTAGATTTAAAGATAAATGCAATAATTGATAAATCTTTCTTCCAGCGAGAACAATCTGAAACGAAAAAAATGGGTGAATTGATAATTATTTATATAAATTTTAAGCTTGTTTATAAATATTTTTAATATATGTAAGGTATTTATACACAGTAATATATTGATACAATAATCAAAAGCATGTTTATTCTTTAATATACAGTAAATGCACTTTAATTTAATCGGAATAAAGAATCAAGATTCTTTATTCTGATTAAAGTCTTAATAAATGTCAAAATTTCCCAATTTCAATGATTATATTTTTAAAAATTTGAATATTTTCAAAAGGTTTAATGAAAACAGATATACAGAAAATTTTACTCTAAAAGTCATTAATAGATGAAAAAATGGCGCTGTATTTAAGATATATTTTGAATACGAAATTTTAAACTGTTATATTAAAAAGTAAGCTTACAGGGTTTTTCATTCCTACATTTTCTATTTTTTATTTTGAGTATTTTGAACTCTAGACCTGATGTCCCGGGCCAAATCCGGCCCGCGAACGTAATTAGCATATCATTTATAAGTGATTTTCTGACTTTTAGTGATTACTTTTACTGTATATGGAATATACAAAATATTTGCTCCCCGTTTACCTATGACTTTGCGCAATTTGGCTCGCCAATGGAAAAGTTTAAATACCACTGGCCTAGACGACAATAACAACAATAATAACGAAAAAAGACATTTATAATTAAACGCATTTTTCGTTATTAAATTAAATATAAATTTAATTATAAATAGAATAATTTTAAGTAGTCTCTATCATAAAACTTAACTATGCATAGGCTAAATTAAAACATAAATTTATGACATTAATGTATTTATCTGATATAAAATTATTAAATTATAGTAGTGTTTAGTTTATATCGTTTTATATAACATAATTCTTTATTTCTTACAGTATTGAGGTAATACCGATATTAATGGGGAAGCTATTATTATAGCAGCATCTCCATTTAATAATTGTATAACAATAGAGTAAATATCCTCATTATAATCTAACAGCAAAACTTATTTTTTAAAGCTAAATATAACTTTTTTGTTTACTCGACACAATGAAGTGTGATTTGCATATTTACATTACATCTTCCAAAAGAAAATTGACTTCGAGAGTAATAAAAAAAAAACTTATAATACTGAAAGATCGGAAAAAGTGTGGTGGAAGAACCCAACTCTGGGCACGCATACATAGTCTTTTAAAGTGTATTTTAATGTTCTACAATTTATTTAATATACTCAACACCTTAAAAAATTAATCAAAGCCGACAGAAGAAGAGTGTAGACCAGAAATGCGTATCGAAAATAAAAAGGAAATAAAGAATGTAAAGAACACCTTGTGTCATATGTAAATTACATTTCATTGTATCGAATGAACAAACAAGAAGGAAGACACCATTTTAAAAATGAAGAAGCTAAATATAACATAAATATCATATAATATTAATTATATTATATAATTTTATAATGTTTCGACTATAATTATTTATAAGCTATTAGCATAAATTAAATAGGTTAAATGAATTTATGAAAAATATTTGCTAATAATTATCAGTAATAACATTATTGTTACCGTATTACATAATGCGGTTAGAAAATAATGCTTCAATTTTTTTAATTTCTCCGATTAACTATTATTTAAACAACTTACTTTTAAATAAAATCAATATGGGTCAAATATGATAAATTTAATTTTATGATGTTTTTCCAAAAATTACTTGATTATTACTGATTTAGGAGATAAAAATTTATTTTACATCTTATCTAAGTAAAGAAGGAAAAAAAAGGAACGCGATATGAAATTCTTTACTGAGAGATCTTACTTATTATAGATTAATTAGTCACAATTAATAGAAATTATAAGTATTGATAAAAGCCTTTTATCGACTGAATATATTACGAGATAAGTGCAATTTCCATAATCATTTCTCAGAATTTAATCGAATGTAACTGGGGGAAAAATCTGATTGCACGATATCTGAACTGATTGCGTGATATCTTCTACATTCAATTGTATAATAATATTTATAACGATGGAATAGTATAAACAGTGTTTCATTTTTGACTTTTCCATCATACGAGCACTAATAGGGTCTTTTGTCATGTCCATAGCGGATTTGGCCAGGTTAAGGTTACCAGATGTCCCGGTTTTTCGAGATTGTCCCAGATTTTATCCTCAAATATGTGTTAAATATCTCGGACACTTGTATCGTAGGCCAGGCCCACAATGCGAGTGTCCGAGTAGTGAGATAATGCTCGACATTTCCAGGACAGATTTGAGGAAGGTGCTTGCTCGGATTCGAACCTGGGTTCCCCAGAAAGGCGAACTAACATTTTAACCGCTTCGGCTTGTAAGCCGTCGGAATAAATAGTTTAGACACGAAAACCGTCATAGATAATGTAAATATAAAAGTACTTTAGAAATTTTTAACTATAACAAACAAAATCTTTAAACTTTATGTATTTTAATAATCATCGAAACATTTCAGGAATTATTAAAAGTTGTATGTTAATTTCCAAATTTTGGTAATGTAAATTATTATCGTTTCTTAATCTAATTGATATTAAAAATTTTGAAAAATACTACCATTATACTCTTCGTGTATCTTTTGTATATTGATACTTAATCGTTATTTAAGAGGAAAAATGTGCTTTTTCAGCCAAAAAAATTTTCAAAAATTATTAATTTTCTTATGGAAAAAAAAAACCTTAAAATACTTATAAACTCAAAACCTTACAGTACGGGGGACCTCAAAGAGGCCCTGTATTCGGCCTCTTCAGGGGCCACAGCTGTGCTTGAGTATTATTAAAAATTTATGTTAATACTTTAGAATTTACATATATTATCAAGACCGTCAATTAAAATTTTTTCATGCGGTATAAAACTTTATTTGACTGTTTATTTGACTTTAAAGACTTGAAAAATTTATAATTTCAAGTCTTTAAAGTCAAATAAACAGGATCATCGTAGGATCATCGGATAAAGAGAATCGCGGCAATTGCCCAAACCGATTTTTTATAAGAAAATTTTTCTCCCTAAAAATTTCCTCTGAAGAAAAATGTGCGAAGGCAACACTGTACCTGGGACCCCCTAATTCCAATTCGACTGGGCCCTATAAAGTTATAACGCGCCACTGGATAATAGGTTTATGTAATCGATATTGAATTATGTCAATAGTAATACATTAACGTTTTGGTTTAATGAGTATGGATGTTGTTAAAGCTCTTCAAACTCATTAATGCGATCGATCAAACCCAGATTTCTTTTATTCATTTCAATTAATAAGAAACTTCTTAATAGCTTATAGTATAGCTTTACAGCTTATATAATTCTTAATAGCTTATCCCAAATGTTATGTAACTTGAAATATGAAATGTATGAAATGTTAATTTAAAATTTTTTATAAGAATACGTTTAAATTACTTTAATATTTAATAATCTAGTTAATTGAAAATATAAATATTTTATTAAGTTATTAAACATTCAACTTAATATAATTTTACACTAAATAACTTAAACATTTCATAAAATTAATTTTATTTTAAACTTTTAATTCAAATTATTTGTAAGTAATTAATATAACTTTCAATTTTGTAAATTAATCATTACAGTTATATTAATATTATTTAAAAAAATTTAATGTAACATAAATTAGATCGCTGCAAATAGTAATAAAATTAAATAATTTAAATTATTATTTATTTTTAAAAAGTTAAATTAAAAACGTTCTAACTTACCATTTCGGAGAAGAAAGAAACAAGAATTAAAACAACAGAATCAAAGAAGAAAGTCAGAAACATCAAGACTTCCAATATCACCATCTTGGAACGTAAATTATAAGTAAAATATAAATAAAATATCCAAATAAAACTACAGGCACAAAATAAAATTAAGGCATTAATTACAGGAGATATTTCTTTATCTAAAAGTGAGATCATTTTTAATAAGTTCTTAAATATTTCGCTCATTTCTTGAACATTTGATGATTTCGGTATTCTTGTTATGCATTCAAATAATGACTGTAATATCTGTTTAACCATTTTGATTTGAATGTAAAAAATAAATAAAATTCCATTACCGAAACCGAAAGCGAACGAAATTGTTATTGTTAACCATGCCGTGTAAGAAACAAAATAAAAACAGTCTTTAACTGAATTCAGTAATGTATTTTTCTTAACCATTTCTAAACTGTAGTAGCTATAAAAAACGAAAAACATAATAATACAGAGTAACCATAATGCTACAAATAATTGTACAGAATTATCGACCGATTTTGATAGCTCTCCGGCTTTGCTCTTGTTTCTAGTCGACTTCCAAACTCGATGAAATTTCTTAAAATATTCCTCTTTTTCCAATTTGCTAACGTACATATACGACGTAAAAATAAAAGAAAAATATACAGTATATATTATGTTAAAAATATCACTATTATTTTTAATTATAACCAAGGAAACGTCTATTCTTGATCTAATTTCGTTATGGGGTGGAAGTAGACTGAAGATAAAGAAATTGCATACTGCTGTGAAAAATATTATATAGCAACATATCTTCATTGGTGTTAAACGATAATGTGATAAATCTATCCCAAAACATTTAAATATTATAACAACCGATTGAATAGGAGAATCAATGTATTCTTCTGTGATGTCGAACATCGTTGCGATCCGAACCAAGCACTAACAATAATATATAGGCCATTAATTTGCTTACGCAATGTAACTTTATGTTCATTAAAATAATCGATACATTGATCGATTTGGATATTTTATTAACTAATTTGAGTCTGAAATGCATATCTTTTTAAAACATTATCATACTAAATTTAAATTTACAATGGAATTAGCTTAAAAATTTTAATTTATTTGCTTATTTTTGTTTGTTTAGTTTCCACAGAGACGTGGGGAGGAAATCGTCTATATTAGAGAGATGGCGGGAATCGTCGGGTTTTTAAAACAGGAAACGAGCAGTGGAAGTCGTCTATTTCACGAAGAGATGAACGAAAATTCGGAATCGGCGGTTTCTTAAAATTTTTTGGAATTTTATGGCTCTTTCTGTGCAAAAATAAGAGAACTGAATTTATGATACGGTACGTCAAACTGTGTGAAAGAGAACGGTGTGCTTGGCAGAACTGTATATACACATTTTCAAGAACTTTATAACGTATAGTAAATGTGTTATTTTTTTCTTCTGCTATATATTAAAGAAGACACCTTTTTTCCTGTTACTTCGTTTCAATTAACTTTGTTTAGAGATGGGCGAATGCTATCCGTGAATACTCGAATTTCGAGTAGTAGGCTACGTTGATAAGAAATAAATCTGAATATTACGAATACCTACAATATCCATTGAAACAGTCACACTAGAGGATCCAGAAGTATCCAAACGGAGGATGGGATTAACTCAAAAGTGAAAAATACTTGAATAATTAATAAATACCTTTTACGATTATTGTATTGCGGATTGTTCGATAAATCATATTTGATAAATCCATCATGTTTTTAAAAACAACGTTTTGAAGTTCGAATAAATAAATTGTAATATTTTTTGTATCAAAGGTATCACCTTGTATCTGCTATTGCGTACAGACAGCATCTCTTCAGAATACAGCGGTGCCTCGTATAACGTACTTAATCCGTTCCAGGTGCACGTCCGTTAAGTGAAAAGTCCGTTATACGAAACGCATTTTCCCATAGAAATACATGTTAAAACATATAATTCGTTCCGCAGCACAAAATAACCGTACTGTACCATAAAAAAAATGAAAATGGAGCAGTCACCAATTATGCCGGGTAGTCAGATGTTGTGAGGAGGAGGTGGAGGAACACTTTCTTCACACATTCATACAGATACAGACTTTTTACACATTGCAGCGGGTCTTTTTTTTATTGTTTTTTAATTGGATTCAGATTCAGGAGAGGCTACCGGAGCTTGCAGGGTCAACTCCTCTTGTTCCATTCTTTGTTTTTTTCCCGCTGGCTTCTTGAAAAACGTGTCCAAGGTGGTCTGTTTCTCTCTCTTCTTCAGCACCTGTCGGAAATGACGGGCAAGGGTGTCATTGTAGAGATCATTGATACTGTTTGCCTCAGCTCTGTTTGGATAATGAGTGTTGGTAAACTCCTGAACCTCTCCCCATTCGACAAGGAAGTTTTTGTCAACTTTCACTCCTTCTGATGATTTCTTGCATTGTTTCAATTGAAATCACTTTTCTGTTTTTTTTAGAAGCCATGATTGCACAACACTTGAATAAATGTAAATACCCTGCACTGTGTTGATGTACCTAATAAACAAAGCAGCAAGCCTAATCCCAACGCTCTGTACTTCAGATATACTGATAATATATTCTAATAATACTAATATATCATAAAAATAGCAGATTGTCATTGGCAACGGCAAAAGAGTGAAAACATCATTTGCACTTGTTCGTAGAAAGTCCATTGGTCACCTTACGTAACTGCCGAACGGAAAGTCCGTTGTCCGCAGCCAGTCCGTTGCTCGAGGCGTACGTTATACGAGGCACCACTGTATTTAGTTTAATTTGTGACAAGAAAAGAAACAGAATAGACCCGAACGTTTTCAAATTTTGGGGGGTTAATAAAAATCTTCATTAAGGTTAGCTTGAGAAAAATTATTGGGTTGGGATTTTAAATAATTGTAGACCTATAAATTTCCACTATCGTATGTCTATCCTTCCTTAATCTCGAGAACGGAGTTAGATAGATGAAAGTCGAGACCAGATATTGAAAGCTTAAAGGCAGGAGGCTCCGATTAGCTATATATAAACTTCCGGTTCGACCGGAAGTCCGTTATTTCGATTCAAAAATTTTCTCCTAAAAGGAGTTAGATAGATGACTCTATTGCTAACAGGAAAAGTATGATGTACAGGGGCAAGACATTACTAATTTGAGGTGTAAAGCATATATTTTAAATAAAATAAAATTATAAATATGATTTAAAAAGAATTGCTGCCCAGCATTGTGACGATGTCACAATAAATAATTGCTCATTAATTTATTAAAATATTAAAATAAATGAAACAAATATTAAATAAATTATTAACTAAATAAGTAGACCTATATTAGATAGTTAAGTTCACTAAGTATTCGGGATATTCGAGTATTCGAAATATTTGAATATCCAAGATCCGGTTAATATTCAAAATTCGCCATAAAAGTGAAATTCACCCATTTTATGTTTTGCTAATGAACCTTTTAAAGAATCAAGATAACGTCTACACTCGGTACCAGAATAATATCTTTGGAAGACAATAAAGAAATTTACAATCGATTAATACATCAATTTGAATGCAAAGTATAAAAAGATTTTGTATCAATAGTTTGCATTTATATATTCTTAAAATGGATATTTCAATTTCTGTATGATGTACAGTACTGTACATTATAAAATCATAATTTTAAATATTTTAATTACTTGGTCACTGATGGATTTTTTAGAGGTTTTAATAAAATATAATTGGAAAAATACCTATTTAAACGATGTATTGTATTGTATGTCAATTTGTTCAAGTAACTGTTGAAAAGATTGTTATTGCTGGTAACTGTTCTTGTTCTTCATCTTACATGTTTGTAGAGAACTGTTTCGTTACATAAAAGCAATTTTCTTTAAATAATTTAAAATCTTTAACTATCGCTTAAAATTATTATATTTAATAATATAACCTTATATTTTAAAATTAAAACCCGAAATTTGTACGCCAAAATTCAAATTTCTATTGTTTAAATTCATATTATATTGCATTTACTTACATTTTGTTAAATATTTTCCTTAAAACTTATCTTTCTTAAGTAATTCCTAATTTAAGTCCGAATTTTTAATTGATAAATTTGAATGGAAAATACGATAATAGATATGATGAAGCTGAACATCTAAAAATAAACGAATCAAATTTAGTTATGATTTACGAAATTAAACATATATATATAGGCATATTTTAATTTAATTTTTCATTACCTTGCTCACAAATAATCGAGTGATTGGATAACGAAATAATAATTTTATTCCATAATGGACAACTCCGTGATGCTGAACAAATATCAAAATCTGAAAAAATAATAAATCTGTTTTTAGTACATACAATATATGTGCAAGGTGCTAATGTTCTAAGCGCCGTAAATTTAAGGGGTATAGAGATTAATAGATGGGCAGTTTTTATGAAGCAATCTAAAGTCCGAAAAGAAACTTGGCAGTGCTGTGGCGCGCAAAACATTTGGACCTGTATGTGGTAGGCAATCATCATCACGCCTCTACTTTTTCCGTCTTATTGTGTAGCTTGTGTTTTGGAGTAATGAGTACTAAGTATCAATATATACAGTACATTAAATAAAAATTTATTAAAATTTTTCCTTATATTTATAATAAATGTTCAAAGAGGTGACCGCCAACTTCGTTACACAGAGTGCAATGACGAACCATGTTTTATCGTACTCTCTCTTTCTCTGATAGTATTAGCGTACAAACTGAGATGTTACGGACAGACAGTTCTTCCGATGTGTACACTGGTGTTTCATACGCCATACATTATCAGAGTAAGAAGTCGGGAGTTGGTGAGACCAAACTTTCTGCTTTCTGTAGCACCGCCAATTTTGGTTCCGATCTTAGGTTGCTTCATAAAAATGCTTATCTTAAAAAAGTTACATTGGGCAAATTTGGTAGCCACTCTTTACAAACTCGCTGTTATTAAACTCACTCAATGTAATTACTTTGGCTAGCAAACTCTTCATGATTTATCCGAGTGAGTAAAGTTGAAGACACGCTTGCAGGAGCAACAAAGCTCTTAACTGGTACCACACACTGTACAGTGTGTGCTATCAGTACTTGATCAGGCACCGAGCATTTGACAAGTAATTTCTGAGGTAATATGCACTTTACTTAGGTACGTGTAGCAGCAAGAAAGTTTATTTTTCCAAGCAAGAAGCACTGTAGTGTTTCTTGCTTGGAAAAATAAACAGGTATTTCAGTGTATTTAGTAGTTACTATAATTCATTGGGTAGATATTTAAGAGTTAATTTAAGTTCTTATGAAATATAAATAATATAAATATTTCGAAATTCCTTTGATTTTAGTTTTGTTTGTATACAGCAACGTGAAACTTGGGTGATCTGTAGAAAGGAAAACGCCTTCCGGGAGGACTTTCAATGGAAAACTGGCCCCTATTTATTATATGTTTACGAACGTGAAGAAAACCCGGACAACTCTACGTGGCCAGCCCTTTAGCGAGGCGCGAACCCATGATCAGTGTTCAGTAATTTTACTGCTTGGCTACTGGCTCGGGCGAAGTTCCTTTGAAAAGATACCGATGTATTTCCGTATTTTTCTCTATTTCAAATGCAGTTTTGTAGTCGGTATTATTGCCTGACCAGACAATCGGATAGTATCCGAGTTCACAGCAGTAGAGAGTTCATTCTTTTTTAAAAATTTCTTTAGCTTTCTATCTCGAGCCTAGGGAAAAGATTACAATCAGTCAGGTCTCCTAGAGTAAGAATTTCTGTTAACGTCCAACTTAAAACTTTACATGAGAAGAGATGAAGAAACATTTCATATACAAGCTGAAAAACTGGCCTTCACGATAGCGTCACATGACTCCAATATAAATTTGATTATTGTGATGGTTTCTCTTAGTTTTTCGATACTTCCCATAAGACTGTATTTTTAATACCACAAAAAGATTTCATCTCTACAAATAATAAGTGGATGAGTTCAAAGTGCTATATTTTAGGGGTTCCTAAAACAAAACAGAATCATGTTCAAAAACGAATAATTGGTCTTATAAAAAAAGTTAAGAGAATTATTGATGACGGAAACTGTTCTATGCTCAGGTGAAACAGTTTCCTTCATGGACAAACTGAACTATTGGCTAGGGGGTAACATTCTTACAAAAATTTTATTCGAGAAGTATGGGAAATGGCCATGAAAACGATGAAAATTTGCGATTATTGAGAAGCATTCAATAGTTAGCTATCAAAATCTGTTTCTGGATATCTCAGCGAAAATGACATAAAAGACGATAAAGTCTCCGGTACAGATGTCAAAATATATGCTCTTGCCACTGTGCAAGAAACTCCAATTGCAGTGAATCATGAGTATGGGAGCATATAATTTTAGTTTAATTTTTATTATTCACTTAAAAGAAATCCGACGTTTAAAACGTAGAACTTTGCAATTCCAATTAGATTTCCAATTACAATAGGTCTATTTTCAATGATGATTTAAACGCACATGCACGGCGTGTTTGTGTGATGATGACATCCAGAGAACTTGTGATCTACCAAGTACCTGTACATGTTACGAAAGAAGTAGGCAAGTTGCTGTTGTGCTTGACAAAGATGGAAGCGATGCGTAATTTATTCAACATTAGATTTTTCCGATTCGGAAACGGCCAATTGGAAATTAATACAAGGTCTTAAAGAAAACAAACAATAAATTAATGAAAGTTTAATTTATCTTTACAACTTATAATATGCAGTACTTCAGAAACTGCTCTTCAATAATACATCTTGTGCTGTGATGATGTAATGAATTCTTATCATTTTCATTACTATTCCATGTGCAGAATTTCAGTACTGTTGCAAGATGCTTTAAGTGCATGGGTTTTTAACAGAATGTATATCTGCCTACACAGTTTTCTTCAGTGAAGCATAATACTGTAATACGATTTACATGTTGAAATTTTACTGTTAAATCGTTATACACAACTCTCAGATTTAATTATTTAATCTTTTAGGATAACCAACGTCAATATAAATATACTAGCGTTGTAACGAATAGTATATTCGGCCTCAGGCCGAATACCGAATATTCGGCCAAACTATTCGGCTCGATTAACGCACGTACGAAAATTGGCGCGCAAACCGCATTATGGCCAGGACTTGCTCTCCATTGGCCCACTGTCACAACGCTTCGCCAATCGCGTTAATTCTTGACAGTTGTAGCGGACAGACAAGAGCGTCGTGGCAGTATGTGATAAATGATGAATATCAATTGCGAATAACAATGAAATGACCTACACATGTAAATTACGGAAAAAGAACAGAGAAAGACCGCAAAGTGAAAATGTGAAAATAAATATTGAGTTGATAGCATAATCGAACAATTCGAAGCAGCTCATTGGCGCGAAATTTGCGGCCGTCAATGCCAAACAAGTGTTGTCATAGACTTCGGAAAGCTAAATGCTTGTAACGAAAGTCACTTAGCGTGCACGGGCGAAAGCCTGGGACCGTTCGGGCTATCGAGCTGTCTCGAATCTGTGAAATCATAACTGTGACATATACCGACATACTATCTGTCTCTTTTCTCCGTTATCACCAGGCTATGAGTCACGTAATTGTGAAATGGAAAATCTACGACGGAAAGTGACGAATCGAAAGTATCGTGAGCGCGTATTATGATGTATGCATAGGCATACGTGGACTAGAAAGATAGAGGAAAGAGAAAGGAAAGAGCAAAGACTAGCACTTAAAACGGATAGACAGGGGATGTGTGTGACGATTCTCGAACGAATAGGTGTGTACGTGTGCTGATATTTGTAATTATAAATTGTAAATACGTGTGACTAATATTATTTCTTTTTTATTTTGTGCATGTTATAAGTTATAAATAAATATAAACAAACAACACTAACCCGATAACATTAAATCTAAATATCAAAATGATTAATTTACTGTGTTTTTGCTATTTCTTACTCCTGTTTTTAGGTATTCGGTATTCGGCCGAATAGTGATTAAATATTCGGTATTCGGCCGAATAGTAACTGAATATTCGTTACATCACTAATAAATACTTTAAATGTACCGTACATATTGTCTTTATATATTTTTTCAATGTAGATAAATTTGCAGAAACGTTTATTTATAGCATAAATTACTAAATCCTTTTATTATAACTACCCATTACCATTATCTAATTAAAATGTAAAAGTTAGAGAATTTATTACAATACATATTTCCTTTAATTTCGACATTACTTTCTCTGAATATTCCTAGATGGTGCTGACCAAGTGCAAATTAAAGTTACGCATGCTTCGTACGTTAAGACTATTATGCCTCCAACACTAGACTGTTTTTGTCGCTACTCGCTCGCGAGTTTACTCTCTAAGAAATTCGCTCCGTTTAATCATGTTCAGCGAATAATACAACATGTTGATGTTTACATCTCGTCATATACTTTAATATTTACGTAATTGGGATGTTTTATATTTCATAATAGTAGATATTGTTCATAAATGACTAAAAAATGAATCATTAATTAAGTTCGACTTTGAGGTATGCTTCTATAAGTGAGTACTGTACCTAACAGCACAGATAGAACATCAGTGTTGCTGGCAGAAAAAATTAAAGTCGCAACCAGATTTCTTTTTTCTTTGATTGCTATAGTTTGGACTAAAATTCGAAATGTATACAAAATAATTATTTTTGCTAAGAATTTGCTACTTTTAAATTGGGTTTGCACTATCGGCATTACGTCGATTAATTTAAATGGACTAATTGCTGTGTGTAGCAGAATTATGCCATCGCTGACAACACGCAGCACTGCGTAGTCCACGCTACTACAGAGAATAAGCGAATTTTCTAGTCAAGTTTAATTTGTACTTGCGTTCAATCTTTCTCGAGTTTGTACGCTAGCGAGTAACTAGTAAACTTGCCTAATGACACCCTGTATATATATAGATAGGTTTACTTTATATTTTAAATATAAGCATTTAATACGATATTTTAATTAATAGGAGAACAATTACTTTAGTTTGATCATCTTCACTTAACTTCCTGTGCAGTACGCAATAAACTTTTCTCTTCGCCAAAGAAACCTGAAATTATTATTATTTAATTATTATGTTAATTTATCTTCATTTCTTACATTAAAAAATAAATGAAATTTCATAAATTCTTAATTTCGTTATTCAATCATAATAATATAAGTACAGTATATCGTAAAAATAATTGTGATTCAATAAAATTTACAATTACTGTGGTGCCTCGTATAACGTACGCCTCGAATAACGGACGCTGCGAACAACGGACTTTCTGTTTGGCCGTTACGTGACTTGAGCAACGAACTGGCTGCGAACAACGGACTTTCCGTTCGGCAGTTACGTGAGGCGAACAATGGACTTTCTGCGAACACGTGCGAATGATGTTTCCACTCTTTTGCCGTTGCCAATGACAATCTGCTATTTTAAGAATATATTAGTACTGTATTGTTAGAATATATTTTTAATATATCTGAAGTACAGAGCTCCCGTTGGGATTCGGCTTGCTTTCTTGTATATTACGTACTGTACATCACCTCAGTACAGGGTATTTACATTTATTCAAGTGTTATGCAAATCATGGCTTCTAAAAAACAGAAATGTGATTTCAATTTAAACAAAGCAAGAAATCATCAGAAGGAGTGAAAGTTGACAAGGACTTCCTTGTCAAATGGGAAAGGTTCAGGAGTTTACCAACACTCACTATCCAAACACAGCTGAGGCCAACGGGATCAATGATCTCTACAATGACAACCTTGCCCGTAATTTCCGACAGGTGTTGAAGAAGAGAGAGAAACAGACCACCTTGCACATGTTTTTGAAGAAGCCTGATGACAAAAAACAAAGAATGGAACAAGAGGAGTTGACCCTGCAAGCCCCGGTAGCCTCTCCTGAATCAGACTCTTATTAAAAAAACACTAAAAAGAGACTTGCTGCAATGTGTAAAAAGTGTGTCTGTATGAATGTGTGAAGAAAGTGTTCCTCTACCTCCTCCTCACAACATCTGAATACCCGGCATAATTGGTGACTGCTCCTTTTTTATATTTTTTATGGTACAGTACAGTTATTTTATGCTGCGGAACGAATTATATGTTTTAACATGTATTTCTATGGGAAAATGCGTTTTGTATAACGGACTTTTCACTTAACGGACGTGCACCTGGAACGGATTAAGTACGTTATACGAGGCACCACTGTAATTATAATAAATTGTAAAATATACTACAAATTTTCAGTTTCATAAGTTAAATGCAAAGTTTTTGAATTTTGAAAAATATTAGTTCGAAGCTCATCAGAGTATAATTTGATTACAGTAGAGCGTCGTTTATCCGAAAGTCGGTTATCCGAAAGAATTCCAGTTGGCGAATTAAAATTTTCGCCAGTGCTGAGGCGCTGCAATCTTTGGCTATGTCTTGGGCTACTCAAATATTTTACGTTTTTGATACTAAATTAACNATAAAAACCGGAACGTATCTACCGCGTTATAGGGGGGTCGACTATACAGTCGACTCCCCTATAACGCGGTAGATACGTTTCGCTTTATAAGAATTTCGCGTTGTAGGAATCCTCAAATACACGAGCCAATCACAGCCTGGTACGTGTGCAGTTTACGGACTACGGCTGTTTGAAAGGTTTTCTTCCATAAAATTAATCGATTCTAAACTAATTTGACTAAACATTTCCAAAACACGTATAATTTTTTGGCAATAATCCGTATAAACTATGCTATAAACAAAAAATTGTAGGACTACTTATCGAGTGTGCACCGTTCGACGACGCCATTGCTTAAGCTTGTTTTCGTCGCGGAGCAGCGCACCAAACGGCGGGCGCGTTTTCTGATAAGTTATTTTTCTGCGAAAAATTCGTTGAACTTTAGAGACATCATTAATAGAAATAATTTTTATGGCCGATGAATAAAAAATGTTTTTTTCACAAGAAATGTATAAAATTACAGTACTGTATTAGACTTACAGTACCTAATTTATACACTGTACAGACGATAGTAAACTCAACTTACCCGCCTAAATTCTCCGTAGCGTGTAAGTAGTTCGGCTGCTCGTCCACTATTGGTCCAGGTTCAACCAATCCTGTCGCGACACGAGTCAGCGATGACGTTTTATCGCATTTTGCGAGTCTCTTTTAGCGTCTTTATACGAATACGGTCGCAATTTTTTCGCCGCGATATAGGAATCCGCATTATATGAACCCGCGTTATAGGGGTCTACTGTATTTCTAAATTGATATCTGCAAGATTGTAAATGTTCTGTTCTCACATTTTTGTGTTTCATTCACGATCACATGATTTTTATGGCTTATTTTAAAGTATCAACTTTAACAAAGATGTTTCTTTAATATTAAATATTTAATTATTTATTTCACATTTTGTGATTACATATTCCAGAAACTTTTTTGTTTCAAAATCACGCGGTTATTAGATTAATTTTCGTGGAAAACTACAGTAATTGGTTGCAAGTTAGGTAGTTGAAAGATATTGTAAACAAATTTATTGAATGAATATTAAATATTCATTAATTCTGATATTGGTAATTTAGAAATTATAACATAAAAAATAGAATAATTGAATATGTAAATTGTAGCAACTTGAAATTAAAATAATTTGCAAAATATTCGCATAATTAATAAAATTAATAATTGCTATAATAAATAGATTAATATTTTGAATAAAATTTAAATAATAATTTATGTCATTGAATTTCATTTGTATTTGAAACTTCTTTCAACATTTCAACTAGATCTTTAATAGAAATCACAGATTTCAAGAAGATCGAAGATCTCTTGCAATGCTTTGAAATAACTAATCTATTAAATAACAGTGGTGAATCCGGGAGCAAATCTCAGTTTTAATTTTACCACTTACATATAAGGAAATATTCATATTTCTTTAAATCTACGTTCCGGAAGGCGTATTGTATAAACATTAAATACTATTAGTGAAAACAACAGTAGTTCTATGTAATGCTGATTTTCTGAGAACATACATTCTTACACAGTCAAACCTCTGAACAATAGCCATTATAACGGTAAACGTATATATTTTTACAAGAATATGAAAAGTGGCCTTTGTTTGAAGGCTATTTATATGCACTTTTGTTCAAAACAAAGTTCCTGAAAAATGGTTTAGAGGTGACAGTTGTTGGAAGGTCGACTGCATAAAAAGGAATTACAGTAGATCCCCTATAAAACGGGTTCATTTAGTTCGGATTCCTATGACGGCGAAAAAATTGCGACAGTATTCGTACAAACACGCTAAAAAACTCGTATAATTCGGTAAAACGTCATCGCCGACTCGTGCCGCGACAGGATTGGCCGAATCTAGACCAATAGCGGATATTGTACAAACCGTTGAGTTTAAACGAGCAGGAGACCTACTAAAAACCATTTATCATTTAACGTCCATAAAAATTATATTTATATTAATGATGTCTCCAAAGTTCAGCTAATTTTTCGCAAAAAAAAAAAAAAAAATTTATCAGGAAGCACGCGAATGCCATTTGATAACAAGCTCCACGACGAAAAAAAGCTTAAGCAATGGCGTCGTCGAACTGTGCACACTTAGTAAGTAATCCTACAATTTTTTGTTTATAGAATAGTTTATACGGATTATTCCCAAAAAATTATACGTATTTTGGAAATGTTGAGTCGAATTAGTCTAGAATCGATTAATTTTATGGAAGAAAACTTTCAAACAGCCGTAGTCCGTAAACTGCATACGGGCTGTGATTGGCTCATGTATTTAAGGACTCGTAGAAAATGGATTTCATAAAAACCGGAACGTATCTACCGCGTTATAGGGGGGTCGACTATACAGTCGACTCCCCTATAACGCGGTAGATACGTTTCGCTTTATAAGAATTTCGCGTTGTAGGAATCCTCAAATACACGAGCCAATCACAGCCTGGTACGTGTGCAGTTTACGGACTACGGCTGTTTGAAAGGTTTTCTTCCATAAAATTAATCGATTCTAAACTAATTTGACTAAACATTTCCAAAACACGTATAATTTTTTGGCAATAATCCGTATAAACTATGCTATAAACAAAAAATTGTAGGACTACTTATCGAGTGTGCACCGTTCGACGACGCCATTGCTTAAGCTTGTTTTCGTCGCGGAGCAGCGCACCAAACGGCGGGCGCGTTTTCTGATAAGTTATTTTTCTGCGAAAAATTCGTTGAACTTTAGAGACATCATTAATAGAAATAATTTTTATGGCCGATGAATAAAAAATGTTTTTTTCACAAGAAATGTATAAAATTACAGTACTGTATTAGACTTACAGTACCTAATTTATACACTGTACAGACGATAGTAAACTCAACTTACCCGCCTAAATTCTCCGTAGCGTGTAAGTAGTTCGGCTGCTCGTCCACTATTGGTCCAGGTTCAACCAATCCTGTCGCGACACGAGTCAGCGATGACGTTTTATCGCATTTTGCGAGTCTCTTTTAGCGTCTTTATACGAATACGGTCGCAATTTTTTCGCCGCGATATAGGAATCCGCATTATATGAACCCGCGTTATAGGGGTCTACTGTATTTCTAAATTGATATCTGCAAGATTGTAAATGTTCTGTTCTCACATTTTTGTGTTTCATTCACGATCACATGATTTTTATGGCTTATTTTAAAGTATCAACTTTAACAAAGATGTTTCTTTAATATTAAATATTTAATTATTTATTTCACATTTTGTGATTACATATTCCAGAAACTTTTTTGTTTCAAAATCACGCGGTTATTAGATTAATTTTCGTGGAAAACTACAGTAATTGGTTGCAAGTTAGGTAGTTGAAAGATATTGTAAACAAATTTATTGAATGAATATTAAATATTCATTAATTCTGATATTGGTAATTTAGAAATTATAACATAAAAAATAGAATAATTGAATATGTAAATTGTAGCAACTTGAAATTAAAATAATTTGCAATATATTCGCATAATTAATAAAATTAATAATTGCTATAATAAATAGATTAATATTTTGAATAAAATTTAAATAATAATTTATGTCATTGAATTTCATTTGTATTTGAAACTTCTTTCAACATTTCAACTAGATCTTTAATAGAAATCACAGATTTCAAGAAGATCGAAGATCTCTTGCAATGCTTTGAAATAACTAATCTATTAAATAACAGTGGTGAATCCGGGAGCAAATCTTAGGAGGTAACATTTAATTTATGTAATGAAATAAATAATATAGATATATAAAAGTTCTATCACTTTAGTAATTATTATACTTGAATTAAATTACATAAACTTCAACATAAAAATGAATAAAAGTTTTTAAAATTAATAAAAAAAAAAATTTTAAATATAACTACATTATTTTAAAGAATAATAGATAATGAATCTTATAATAGTAAAACAAAAATTCTTGGAGGGCAGTCGTCGTTATCACCGACTCCTGGATCTGCGCCTGTTAAAGAACAAATTTTTGAAGGAGCCATACCTTTTGAATGTTTTCAGTATTACAAAATAAGTTCGATATAAACTGTAGCTATGTTAAACATAAAAAAAGAAGAAACAAAGAAACTGAAATTATAAAGTTTTTAAAAATATTTACATTAGAAATTTTTCATGATTTTTTACGACTAGTTCACATGCAATCATTGATTGCAATAATAAACAGTATCACCCAAGCACAACTTTTCTTCACTAGTTATAGTATTGAATAATACTAAAAAGAAAAACTATTAATTTCAGTTAAATCTAAGAACAATGATTTCTTATTAGATTTAGCAGCTATCAGTCGCTAAATGGATAAAACCATTTAAAACTGAACATTAAAAGAATGACTAATGAGCTGGCAACGTGGAGATTTTTTCACGTGTCTAACATCTGAATAGGAACCAGTTTCCTATAGAAAGTCCTCCCGAGAGGCATCATCCGGGCAAATCGCTTAAATGTTGTGATGCCTTAACCCATTTATCTTACAATTTTACTTAGATTTATGTGCTTGAATTCGGATTAATTTTGTCAGAGTGTGAATGTGATTAAATGCAATCAAAGAATCAGATCATGCTTTTAATAACGATCATTTCAATATTTAAGATACACTTTTAGAAATACTTTGTGTCAAATATCAAATAAAATTCGTTTTATAATTGATATTAAAGTCATTTGATCATTAATGAGATCAGGCCAGCAATGAGTCAGTTCAAGTAAGTGAAGGAAGAGGACTAATTTAACTATCCATACTAAAACAATCACAAACTTCGTCTCTTAAGTCTTTTACAATTTATCTATTTATCAGTTTATCTTCTATCATTTTAATCATAATGTAATACTGTATAAATATATTCTAAATACCATTGCTAATAGACCCTTGATAATCCCCTTTTCAATTATACGGCTTGATAATTGTAAAATCAATTATCAGTGACATTTTTCGAAGTGACTACACTGAATAGAAAATGCTACATTTCAATTGTGTTATATTTTAAATGTCTTTTACTGTAAACAAATACTTGTCTCTTATTTGTTTTTTAAATATGTATACTACAGACAGTAAGCACGTAACATTAAATTTAATAATGAATTAAACCGACGTATTTTATCTCTTGATAATCCAGCACTCTCAATAATTTGGCATTCCTCTGTGCAAGAAATGGCCGGATTAGCAAGATTCTACTGTATAAATTTGGCTACTTACCATATTTGAAACAAAAGAGGCAAGAAATAAAGTTGCTGTATTTATTAGTAACAATGTTGAAATTGGCATAATAATTACTTCTATATACGTTTCTTTAACGAAACTGTAAAGGAATGAATGAATCCATATTATTATGCCAATGATATTATATCCAAGAATAGAGTTGATGGCCGGAGAACTAGCTTTATCAATTAAATGCATCATTTTTAATAAATTATCAAATGTTGATTCCATTTCGTCGACACTCGATGATTCTGGAATTTTGTCGATGTAATCAAAAAACGTATGTAACACTTGCTTTATCATTTTTATTTGTATGACGAATATGATTAAACCACATATTGCAAAACCTGTAGAAAATATCATTGCTAATGTCAACCACACTGTATAAAATATATAAACTGCATGCCTTGCGAAGGAACGATTTCTTCTTATTAATTCTATGCTGTAACAATTGTACCAACATAAAAATATATTCATAATTTGAATCCAGAAAACAAAATAAATGCATATAATATTGTTAAAACATCTAGAATTTTGATCACTTTTCTGCTTACAAGTGATTTTCCAAATCAAATAATATTCGCTGTAATAAGCATTTTTCTGTAATTTACGCACATAATGATAACTAAAAAGTATTAAACAGAAATATGAGCAGAAATACACATTAATGGAGTTAGTATCTTCGTCACTAAAGAGTATAGCGATATCCAAATTTTGTCTGATATAATGATCTGTAGGAAAAACTGCAAATATTAAATGAATTAATAATATAATTAGAAATAGCACATATAAGAAAACAGATATTAATGAAAGTTTACGATGAGATAAACTAATTCCGAAAAAACTGAACAAAATCATTACAGATTGAAGAGGAGAATCTTCAAATTTTGTCCACGTATTATACATTTTAAACAGTTATATAATATGTGGAATAATGTGCAATATATTTTGATGTATAACATTCAAAGCGCTCCATATAATTATGTTATGCTTTTCAAGACATCAAATTAGTCAATGTATCATCAATTATATAAGATACTTTGGAAAAATGTTGAATATATTGATTATTTTAAAGACGTGTATAATGAGTACTTAAATTTACAAATTCCTGGAATATTTATTGAAGTAAAGAATTTATTTTAAAAGAAATTCTTCTTGAAATGCAAGTGAAATTCTTTCTTACATTATACAGTATTCGAAATAATAAAACTACATTTTAAAAATTATTTTTTAAATATTTCGTTCAATCTTACAAGTTTTATAATTTAGACATTTTTATGAAAGAAAGTAGCTAAAATAATTAGAAATTTATAATATTTTACAAAATAAATTTTATAATAAAAATATTTTTATGAATCTTTAACGTTTCGTAATTTATCTTGAAATGTTAAATAATGTAATATTTTATTAATTCAATAATAAAGTACAAGAACTATTATAAATCAAATTACCTGTATTGATAAATATTTTAAATATCTATTTTCTCTATTCAGCATAAATATATTTAATTGTTATTTTCTTAAATTGGATATACAGTAATACCTCGACTTACGCTACCCCGACTTACGCGAACCCGGAGTTTCGCGATTTTCAAATCTCGTCGATTCGTCTTTTGTTTGAGCGCCAAGCAATTCTCGATTACTCAATCCCCCCACACTATTGTTCGGCTTACATGTTCGGACGTGTCGCGCGGAATCGACACATAGCTACAATTTATTTTGTGTTATTTATTTCTGTGTATTTTATATCTACGGAGACTCGAGAGACTCTACGTGGTGATTTCTCGTAACCGTGAACGAATCAAAAGACGAGATAAGATTAACGAGAACATTTATTATCTTACATACATCCAACTTGGGTTTTACACAAATTGCGAAATTATACCCCGACTTACGCGAATTCGACTTACGCGGTTATCGCTCGGTCCCACCTATCGCGTAAGTTCGGGGTATTACTGTAGTTTCTATAAATAAATCAAACTTTAATGATTTATATATATATATTCAGAAGTTTACATTAAAATTTAGAAATGAAGCCCTAACTTAATCGATGACGAACGTTCAACTCATATTCGCTTCCATGTAGATGCTACATAACAATAAAATACAGGGTATACTAAATTTTATCAATTTTAAAAATTCGATGTTTTATATAATATTTAAAAATTAATTTAAGCACTTTAAAATCTATAGAAAATCGTCATAAAAGATTTTTAATGAAAAAACTGAATTAAAATACAATATCTCAGATTTTAAAGTCAAACTTTAAGATAAGATGCCTGCCTACTCTGCGGTATCCAAGTTCGAATTTAGTCCACATTATCATAATTTATCATAGACAATACAAAGCAGAACTTCGTTTCTTTTCTTATCAATGCTGATCAATGCCATTGAGAGTCAAGCTAACTATTAATGAGTGACATTACCAGGGCTGTGGAGTCGGAGTCGGAGTCGTGGAGTTTTGATGTTTTAGCCGGAGTCGGAGTCGGAGTCGGATGATAAGGAAAAGTCGGAGTCGGAGTCGGTAGATTTTTACGCGACTTCCACAGCCCTGGCAGGGCTGTTGAGTCGGAGTCGGAGTCGTGGAGTTTTGGTGTTTTTGCCGGAGTCGGAGTCGGAGTCGGATGATAAGGAAAAGTCGGAGTCGGAGTCGGTAGATTTTTACGCGACTTCCACAGCCCTGGCAGGGCTGTTGAGTCGGAGTCGGAGTCGTGGAGTTTTGGTGTTTTTGCCGGAGTCGGAGTCGGAGTCGGATGATAAGGAAAAGTCGGAGTTGGAGTCGGTAGATTTTTACGCGACTCCACAGCCCTGGACATTACTATTGGTTACTACAACCTGTAGTCTCATTGTGCTGGTACTGAGCGCCAAGCAATCACGAGAGTTTAATATTTATAAATGTTACTTAAAAAAAAATATATATATATATATATATGTGCTTTTTAAACAATAATTAGATTATATTGTTGTACTAATGTAATTCATTTATAACGATTAAAAATTGCTTCGGAAGATAAGATATACGATAAATAATGAACATTCAAAACTTATGTTTTAACATAATACAGGGTAATTTCGGTTTGGAAAGTAACGCAACCCTATGGCGATGATGCGTATGTTATAACTAAGGACTAGATATATGTATACGCGTGTATATTTTTTTTCTTTAAATGTTATGATGTTGAAACCCCGATATAAACACGATTTGAATCAAATTAAGGTTGTCTAATAATACATATTTTATATGAATTTTTAAAATTGCATATAAATATGCGTTGAATTTTCGCACATATTTTGCACATTTGGCCATTTTCGGGACTAAATACGTGCTTTATAAACTTTACAGCGCGTTTGCATAATTGCTGTGGTTTTCAAATGACCTAGGTTATAATCGGTTTCTGTTATCTATGCAGTGAATCTTTTTTGCTCATGTACAGTACAATACAGTTCACGGAGAAATTTCACTCCGTCATCCAATTACAGATGAGCGCGCGAAATTCAAATGTTTTCAATCTGAATCGTCTAACTCGCATCCTTTTAAAGTCCCACAAACGAACACGTTTTGCATTGACATGGAAATATCTTTTTTGAAATTTTAAAAATTCCTTACAATAATTTTATTCTAATTAATTAAAAATTTGTATTTATTAATCTAATCATATTAAATTTAAATCGTTCAAAATTATGTAAATATAAAAATAATATTTAATTAAATATAAGGGAGATACTTTCTTGTGAGTAGTCAAACTTCTGTTCTTACATCAATGCAACAGAAAGTGCCAAACGAGCCAAAACAGCAACTGATTACAGATAAGTTCTAGTTGCAATAAAACTAACTTTAATGGAGTTCGTGATATAAATGAGAACGAAACATTACTATTAACTTCGACACTAAATCTATAATTAATTAACTACTTAATAAGTGCTAGTAAGAGAGTTTACTAATTTCTCATCATTTGTTCAAGGTTATAACAAAAATATACGACTACTTTAAACCGGTAACGTAACTATAGGACGAGGAAACTAGGCTAAGTTATCCTCAAACATCTTGTAAACAATTGTATATATAGAAATAAATCTAATAATAATTTATTAGAAAGTTCAAATTTAATTGAAATCTTTTTGCTCATAATTGACTTGATTGCGTCTCTCCAACATGAAACATTATTCTATAATAATAAGTATTTTGTGACTTCATAATTTCAACTTCCTTGTGTCACCTATTACACAGCTATTGTCATCTCCTCCCACCTAAAAGTATGACGTAATAAACATTAGTAAGATTTGCACGTACACAAAAAAGTGCGAATGCGTTTCAACCTATAAATTTTGGTGTATATTACTGACGCTTTTAATATATATAAGACATATTTTAGGCATTTCTACGTGCATATGTATTTACATATATTATGATTTTAAACGCGTATAAATCCGGTTCTTAGTTATAACAAATGCTGAAACTGCACTATTGTGAATTTCGCACAAGTGTACAAGATGAATCCTGTTTGTAAACACTTTCTCCAGTGTTTCAGTCAATATAGCGTTAACACAGTTTTGAATGTTGGCCTGCAGCTATTGAATCGTAAAAGTAAACAGACACTTCTCTATAGGGTTGTGTTACTTTCTAAACACCCTATAGTAGTTTTTTTGTACAGTAGTTGTTTTGAATATCAAGAAATACATGCTGTTATTAATATTGAAAATGTGTTAGTGTTTGGTTTAAATTCTAAATTAAGTCAATTTGTTCTTTATTTTAATAAAACTTTTTTTAAATAACCTGACCAACATTTTGCGAATTTAGCAAATTCAAAACAAGAAAATTGTCTATTGGAGAAAATATAAATTTCAAATTTTAAATAATAAACTTTACGGAAATAAATATTAGTTACATCAAAAGGTGTGGTTTTGTTATCAGTAACCTCTTATACAGACCTATATTNAATAAATTATTTCTAATAATTTGAGGAATAATTAAACAAATATATCTAATCTCAGTTCATTGTCATTTTATACCATTTGTGTATGTGTGTGTTTAAACACAATAAAGCCAAATAAAAAACAAAAAAATAGATCTCGATTTGTGTAATCTAAAACATAAAATTTTATAAAGTAAAACAATGAAAATAATGATAAAATATATTTTAAGTTGCTTAATTATGTATTTAAATATAATTATCCATTTATAAATTTAAAATATCACTGAACTATGAGAAAATGAAAATATTGGCACTTCTTAACTCTATGTATGCTAATATAATTTTATGATGTATTTTATTTATTTATTTATTTTTTACAATGAAAAAATAGAAAAGATTTTCTCATATTTTGTTCAAAACTAAGAGAAAATTCTAAAAGACTTTAAGAGAAATATTTATTTCGAGATGTTTTAAATGTATCAATAATTTGTTTTGATTATGTTACTAGAGTAGTATTTGTGTATGAACGTGTGCCTCTGACTAATTGTTGCTTTCAAATATGTAGTATGTAGGTAGCACTGACATAGGAAAATAACAAAATAATGCTTTGTGATTAATAAAATACTCATAAACTGTCAGCCAGAAAACTGACAAACTAATTGAATAATTAATATATGTATTAATTAATAATTTCTTGTAGCTTACTTGACATGACGTCAACCATTTCAAATTTCATTCATTTTTATGATAAATTTATAAATAAATTTGAATTTATTTCATCAAATACCATCGATTAATTTCTTAATATAAATTCTTTAAAATATATAAAATTTTGGTTTTTTGACACATTTTACTTTTTTAAAATAAATTTTATTCTTAATTTTTATCAATAAATTTGGATAGGAGAGTTTTAAAATCGCTAATTAAATAATAAATTATTAGTTACTTTAATTATTCTTAAACTTCTTAATTCATAAGTTAATTAGTAATAGGCATTTAACATATAACATAGGTCAACGAAAGATGAAAAGTGTGACAAATGTTTAATCTGACAGATCAAAACTGCGGAGCAGAAAGAGTATCTCAGCATTACAGATCTTGTTACACAGTATCGAAAATGGGAGAGATATAATAAACCTTGACAGGGGTTTCCTGTTGATATTTCTCCCAAGTTTAATTGTTCACCTTTCCCGGATGGTCGAACAATAACATGTGACAGGAAGAGCTACTTATTGAATTGTAAACAATGTAATTTCTATTCGAATCATTACTACTATATAAAAGGTTCAGAAACCTGCAAAAGTTGAATGGCACTCGATAAAGTCAATCAACTTTAATTAAAGTGAATTTTCAGAAAAGATATAAATACGTGTATATATACGAATAAAATTAAATTTTCAAATAAAATACAGTACAAAAAATTGCAATAAAATTATATTTAATTTTAATTTTTTTAAGAGAACAGTAAAGATGTAGTAATTTATGTTTTTGAGAATATAATTACTAGTTACATCTGAAAGTTACAAGTGTTTTTTTTTTCATTTTTATTGCTTTAATTTTTAAACAATTTATTGTTAAACTTCTTTAACGTCACGGTGGTTCTGTTTTCACGAGTCGTTTCTCACACATCCTTACTTAAAGTCGTTTATTAAATGCCGTCTTTCTGGTGATCTTGCTGGCTAACATCAAAAGAACCGGCATTTTTGATGGGAAATACTTGTCTGGTCATAAGGCGTGAAAAAGGTCAGTGATACAGGTTGTCGCACGCTTTTTTCCCCCTCCTTCTACTCGTCGAGAGGAAACGAATTCGCCCTTTAAAATCAAGATTTGTATACAATTCAATTCGTTTCTAATATAATTACAGAATTTATTATTGATACGTTAATTATCTCATGTGTTCTGCTGTTCCAAACTTTATCCTTTCCTTTAAAAATCACTAAAAGATGAATCTGTAATTAGCATTACTAATTAAAAATCATATTATAATTCTAACGTCACAAAATTAAATCACAGAAATTACTTTTATTAAAAATAGATTATGAGCATGAAAGCAGAGTCATCGCACAAATATTAGAATTAATAAATAATACAGTAGTTTCATAGGTGGCGCTTTAAATATCCTTGTGGAGCCGTGTCTTATAATTCTACTAGTAGCGACATCTGAAAAAAGTTCGCAGCGACACCTAAAAAATTCCAATTGACGGCATAAGTTGAGAAAGTAATCAAATAGCTTTCATACGAATAATTTTCTAATAGATAACTGCAACTTTATCTAAAAATTTTAAAATGGTTTTCTTTGCAAGTACACTGAAGTTGAAGAGCTGATTCTACGCTAATCAATATTTTTATTCTTATTTTTTTTAATGACGTCAGTCTTTGACGTTTATCTACGTGCAAAGTAACTAATTATATTAATTATTTTATTTTTTGTTTTATTTTGTACCTTTTCCGTTGGACGAATATAATTTCTTATAAATGACAAAGAATCACGAAGTATGAATGAAATGCGACAAGAAAAATTTTTATACTTGAATGCTAGATAAAATGTTTCATTCTTCTGAATGGTCGCTTTAGTTTTCATTATTAATAATTTTTTACATAAGTACAAAGAACAATATTTGAAAATTTAAGGATTTATATATATATAAATGTATGTATCATTCGTCAATAGATGGCGATAGATGTCGATAATCATTAATTTCAAATTCAATAACGTGATTTACATCTTAATAATCTAATTATTGTTTATTTTAAATATTATTTAAGCATTTTAGACTATTTTTTTTAGATTTATTATTGTTGTTAACGGATATAATTTACATAAAAATAATATAACTTAGAACTATAAATTTCTTCCGTTAATTTTAAAATATATGACTTGGCTTCAGGCAAAAATTTTTTTTAAACAGCAATTTTTGTTTCGTCTTCCGTTAAGTTTAGCTAATTGGAAATTTAATACAGTCAGCTTATGTATATAAATATGAGTAGATTCTATTTAAAGAGTTATTATTGTTTTAGAATTCTTTAATGTTTATATTAAAATGTAATTTGAGAAGTTTAAAAAATTTTTCTCAATTTATTCGAATTTAGCCTTAAATACTTGGCTTGGGGTTAAATATAGATAAAAAATTTTAGTTAAGATTATTATATTAATGGGGTTTTCTGCATTTTATCATAATGGGGGCATTAATCTCTTGTATTTTATGACATCACTATTGATATATTTAAAATAAATAATTATTCTTATATCTTATTTTCAAATTATATTCGAAAATACAATTAAAATGTAAAGTTTTAATTATAATTCGCCGCGCTTTAATTAAAATGTATTGTAATAAGACGACAAATATTTATTTCTTCTTTCGTGACATAAGCTTATGTTAATTTAGATTATTTGGAACGGAAGGAGATTATTTAAAAAATGAATGCCCTTTGGATGTTTACTGGTACACACACTAATAACAAAATATAGAAATTTTTTATATAGACTTCTGCCCTGCAGGCAAGAATTTTGACGAAGGATTCTTAAATAGAGTCACAACTTAAAAATTAGAAGTGTTAAATATTTTTAGAGTACAGAAAATAATCTTTATAGTTATTCATATAACATATTCATTTATCATAATATAATCATAAATATCTGGAGAGTAGATATCTTATGAATGTCTTTTGTATTTTTAACAAGGTTTACTCAAATTTGACTTACAATTAATCTATAATAATAGTAAATCACTAAGCTCTAAAGAAGTCTTTGAGTGTCTGATTATGATCAGAATTGATTAAATTTATTAAGAAAAATTATTACTAAATAAGAATAAACGTACACATTCTATTTAAATTTATTGATTTTTGAAAGTAAAGAATTTAAAATTATGTATATTTTAATAATATATGGTATTATCCGAAAATGTATAGAACATTAAAATAAACAAATATAAGTTATAAATATAAGATGTATTTAATGTTAAATTTTTGTGATAATATTTAACAATAGGGACTCAAACCGGCTATGGTATGATCCTGTCTGCGTGTTAGAAATAAGTTTACCTTCTGTTTCGTATCTAGGCTACTCCCTATCTATTCTCTACTGGTTTATACAGCTTGTCGTTCTTTAACGTACGATCTAATTCGCCAAATACCAAGTAACGTGAATCAAAAATATGATACGTAAATTCTGTTGATATTTTCGAAAATATATTAATACATATATAGTAGTTTGAAAATATATTTACTCTTGCTAGAGAATAGCCTACTCTTTTCTACTCTTGCTGTAAAGCATTACATGATCCAGTAACATTTAGCGAATAGGCCTGTATATGTACTGTATATAGTTAAGTGGATGTTATCTGTAATAGTTTACAATTATGAATATAATCTATACAATATTCTGATTAAAGTATTAAGCTTAAATCCAGTAATTCATCCTAACTTGGCCTACATATGTGTCATTTCCGTTATAATTCGAAAATATAAAGCGTTATAGATCTCTTACTTGTCGTTTCTCTCTTGGTTTAGAGGCTATACAGACGTATTCATAAGTATGGCATTCATCAAAGCTAACTAAAAATCAGTATTAATAAATACAAAGTACGGAACAAAATTAACGAAGTGTGAAGTGTGGGCGTATTGTTTTATACTTTGTAGAATCGGAAATTTGAATATTTAATGAAATTACTGTGTTAAAATCGGCGTAACATCTTTTTTAAAATAGAATGTTTTCAGTTGAATGATATTAAATTTTTATTAGCTAAACACAGAATACTTTCTAATGTATTTAGCTTATAAAAAGTTTAATAACTTTATGGATTCTCTGTGTAATATAATTAAATAGTAACGGTGGAAATAATGTAACTGTTGATATTATGCTGTACCAAATTAGTTCCACATCACANTCAAATATGCTTAATTACCTTACAATGCCAAAATTATTTAGTTAGATTTGTTTTGCTTTAAGACGTACAGACAAAGTTTTGTGCTATGTTAAAACTTTTAGACGTTTTTCTAGATTGCATAAATTGCCATATAAAGTTAAATTTGCTGCTGAAAATCACTTTCAAAATTTTCAGTTAAAATAGTTTATGTCATATGTATTATTATTCATAGTTTGTTCCTGTGCATTTACTTTTATGCGTTATGCACAGATTATATTCTTATTTATCAAACAATGTATACTTTATGTATTACAAAACTAGTGGATGTGTGTGCCTAACTTTAGATTATTACAAATTTTGTGGGTAAAATAATTTTATTTTCGCTCTGAAATATTTGGATATTTATATTTTCAAATACTTTAGATTATGAATAGTAATAATAATAATTATAATAATGACAATAATAATAATAATAATAAATAATCACTTCTTTGTTATATTTTTTATGCAAATTAACGGGAAAAAGAATTGAAAACGCATTGTTACATTTGAACTGGATTCAAAACGAACAAATTAATGATTAGTAAGTTTCTTCATCCAAGAATAACTATTTCCTGTTTAATCTATTGACGTATTGCTGCCAGAGAATCAAGTTCTAGCATTCAACTTCGAGCGCACAAGGATGACAAGTTAAAAACAAGACCAACCACTTCGGAAACTTCATGCCTCTAGCTGTGTCAGTTCGAAGAGTTTACTCAAAGGACAAAGGATCCCATGTATATTATACTCACCAAACATTGAATAATTTCAAAACATATAGTCACTTAAAACTACACCATCGACAGGTACTTTCACTACTCTATCGAATTAAAAACATTAAAAAAATAATTTTGAAAACTAAAATCAAGAAAACCCATTAAAGATCAGCTTTGACAATCTAAAAATTAATGTAAATTAATTTAATTTTAAGTATGAAAAAAGCAAATTATTTGGGTCTCGTGATGAATAAACTCACAAAAAAAATATTCTTTGAAATAATTTTAGCTTAAAATGTAGTGTCTCCTATCTATATGAGGTAGGACAGGTGCAAAAAAATGAGATCCTCTTTTGTGATAAAATAACCTCAATTCTTGTTTTAGCAAACAGCTAGTGTATAAGGTTTGCAGGACACGCTTGCAGCAACGTTGATACTATTTAAAAAAATTAAAATGGGTAGAATTAATAAACAACTTATTTACCAACGAATTAAAGTAAACAAAAAGTAAAGCAGTCAATTAATTTTAAAAAATCCCATTTTTATTTATGAAATTTAAACTAAGAAAACTCGATTTTGAAGTTGAATGCAATTCAAAAAAGTTAAGGAAAATAAAAGAGCAAAACATTAGGAAGCTTATTAGACAAATTAATATTTATTCTAAAGAATTATAATAAATAATAATAATATAAAAGCAGTTACTATTTTACATAAATAATTCTGATTAAAATTAAGAAAATTAATGCAAAAGTTGATTTTTTTAATTTAAACTTATTAAACTAATATAATACTTTATATTTTATTTTTATTTATTAACTTGCTTATTTTACTTTTTAAATTTAATTTATACTTTTCTTTTTCGTATTTTTGAATCAAAACCAATATAAAATTCTATTTTTGTTCATTTTAATTAAAAGTATTCAGTCATTTGTTTTAAATTTTAGATAATATAAAAAGGGAAACTAATTTGAGTTTTTAAAATTTAAATGTTAAATTTAAATATCCACAACGTTTCCCATCGCTTGTAAAAATAAGTTTAAATATAATTTTAGCAGCTGATTACATATAAAAAAAGATTCCCTGCTGATATTATATTAAATTCCTAGAAGAGTCTTTTGTTCGGCACAGGAAACAGTATATCGGGCTTGTTTGAACACTCGACAGAACAAAGAAGAGAAAAGCAATCTTTTCTGTTCATGCAGAAATCGAACAGAAGAAAATGATTTCGTATGGTTCCACTTCAGTTAAATGGTTTTTAATTTTGCAACAAAATGGACACAGTTTGCATTCGGAAGTTACAATAGGTTAGTAAAGCAACAATATATTTTCCTATTTTCTTTTTTAATTTTGAAAAAAAACGAACAAAGACAATTTTAAAAAAACAAGAAAAAAATGCGAGGACAATAGTCTCGAAGCTTCAACATATGTCTCCATGTCTAATGACCGATGTGGTGTGTCCAACTGATATTATATCGAGGGTCGTTGGCATTCATTAGAATTACAAACAAGTCTCTCTGCAATTACCATTCATTGAATCAACGATTGGTATCCTCTAGTTTAGAGTTCATCTGGATCAAATCGTGTCTACTCCTATAATACATTTCTGTATCTGTTAACGTTATTAAGTGTCGTTAAAAGTGAACAAAATGAAGTGTTTCGCGACTTTTATATCTATTTTTAAAGTAGAAAAATAAAAAAAAAAAGAAACATAAATTCACAGGTCCGACGTTCGACAACGAAGTACTCAATACCTAGTCTAGAGGCCCAGTGATGGGATTTGGCCGCTTATACAAAAAAAAGGGTCGTAAAATGACTACGCGTAAGCATAACTCGGTAGAAGGCCATTTCTCATAATAATTCTAGCAGCTACTCGGAACCGTTCAAGGCTTCATTTCTCACCTGTTTTCTATTCACCTTGAAAGAAAAAATCTATCTACAAATACTTCTTACATCATTTCTTATAAAATCAAATATGCTTAATTACCTTACAATGCCAAAATTATTTAGTTAGATTTGTTTTGCTTTAAGACGTACAGACAAAGTTTTGTGCTATGTTAAAACTTTTAGACGTTTTTCTAGATTGCATAAATTGCCATATAAAGTTAAATTTGCTGCTGAAAATCACTTTCAAAATTTTCAGTTAAAATAGTTTATGTCATATGTATTATTATTCATAGTTTGTTCCTGTGCATTTACTTTTATGCGTTATGCACAGATTATATTCTTATTTATCAAACAATGTATACTTTATGTATTACAAAACTGCTGATATATTTATATTTTATCCAATTTATTATAATTTCTTAAATAATTATTTCGACTATAAGCCTATAATAATCTGTACTCAATTATGGGACCACATTAGAGAGATTAACTATTTTATTTTAGAACATAAAAAAACTGAATTATTTATTATAACTTAAAAAATATTTCAAAATAAAAAAATGATATATGATTATGAAATGCTAAAAAGCATAAATGCTCGTGATCCATAACAATTTGAGGTAAATTACAGGAACATCATTTATCTAAATTCAAAACCATTACGCGAAGATATCATTCGCAATATCTTCGCGAGATAGTCCAAGTTTATAGCCGCAATATTTAATAAATAACATTTTATAACGTAATATTTATTAATTTTAATGAATCAAAAATAAAGATAGATAATTCATTAATGTTTTGAAACGTAACTTGGCGCGCAACTTGTTATTTTCGCGCACGATTACGCTTCGATATTACCGAGTTATTCGTAAAATTAGAAAAAAAATGGGCAAACATAACTTATTATATAGTTCATTGTAAGAGAATGAGCATTTAAAATAGTATGGAAAAAAAAGACGAGAGTCGATATCCTGTTAATGGCAAGTTATACAGATGTACTTAAGAATCGATAACGAAAATGCCAAACTTCTTTAAGCTGTAAATAAATATCTATCGTAAAAGAAATAAGAAAAGAAGTTAATGAAAGCTACGTCATTAAAGTGTAACATCCCCAAACGAACAGAACATTTTTCTTTTTTTTTCGAAGTTTTAACCAATGGCAATGGGTGGTATCTAAGGTAATTGACTACTCGTAATACCAGTTTCTATCTAGCACGATTTCGGTACAGATAGGCGCGTACAAAATATTTCTTTATTTCTTCCATTAGGTATTCAGAAATTTCAAAATATGTCAAAAATATTAATAAGAAATATACCGTATATTTTGACCTTATTTCCTCCGGTTAGACGAGTTCGAGTCGTTTTATAAATAAACGATCGACGATTCTACTTTGATCGATGCTCGTTGCTCGTAAAGAAGTAAGCTTTTATTGTTTAAATGAATAAGGAGAATAAAATATTATGAGAAAATGTTGTTTTACATAAATTTATTTTCAGATTATTATGTATTGAAGCTACTAGGATGAAAGTTTATTTATTCCTTTAGTTTTTTCCTAATTTCTGCGTGATTTGAAAAATAAATAAAAAAATAAAACCTTTCTTTTACTAAACAGATTAATTAATTTAGTGACAAGATTTTGTTCAAAATTTAGTCTTAATATTTTTAATTTAGGGTTTTAACTTCATAAACTTCTAAAATGAAGGTGCTACTGCAATTTTAACCCTACGAGTTTTTCTCTATTATAATTCAAAATAAATTTTCTATCGGGAATTTATTCTATTCCTTTATTTTATTTTTTGTTATAGTTTCTGTTGAAGAGCATCAAAAAAATTAGGGTAAATCTTATTGATTCTTTAGTAACATACAATGTGCCCGAAAAAGCTTTGTTTAGGTCACCATTAATCGACTATTGTTATTTAATACGAAAAGGAAAGTAATTGAAAATAAATGAAATTAAAATATAAAAAATAAACTTAACTAGATTTTTTATAATATTACCCGTAATAATATATTACATTTTATTATTAAATTTATTTTCAGTTTATTATGTTTTGAATTATCTTTTACTATATCTTTTACTATATCTATATTTTTCTAATACACTGCTTGACCAAAAAAAAAAACTTTTTCGGCACGAAAATGTCAATAAATAGCCAAAATTTTAATTATAATGTTTAGCAAGAATGTACTAATATAATATAGATCTATAAAAATGCAGAAAGAGAACTTCAATGGCTATCATCTTTAAAATATTAAGGGTGTTAGGGGTCCTCTTATTAAGATTCATATTTTTATATTAAATATGTCGAATGAACAAAAATAAGTATAATTTATTAATAATTCTAACTTATTTTTATAAATTCAGAAAGCTCACAACCATTTCCAATGAATTTTTCGACCATCTACATTATACCATCTTAATACAATAGGGTAGTATAGGACAGCGGTTCCAAAACCATTGAGATCTGTCGATCCTTCAAAAATCAAAACAATGTGCATCCAATTATTTATTTATGCATGAATATGTTTATGCATCTGTGTAAGTTTGAAAACTGGGTTTTCTGAAAAGAGAATTAAAAGTTTTGTCTGTGAAACAATTCAATTTTATTCAATATATTTTCAGGAAAATAAACGCATATTACTAGATGCTTTCTGAACGCTTCGTAGATTCTCTTGGAACTGATCAATGGACTCTCGGGGGTCCTCTGGCTCCAGTTGGAGAACGCTGGTATAGAGAGAGATTATTGTTTGAATTTCTAATAAAGATCCTTCTTTACCAGCAAGATTAGAATATAGCTTTAAATATGTAATAATTTATGTCATTTTTTTTTATTTCGGCATGATGTATACAGCAAAATGCTTTGATAAAACTTATCGATTATTTAATCATATTTAAATTATATAGCCTGTATACAAATACATATTTTAAAAATTTTGATAGCAGTTAAATTATATCTGCGTGTCAGAATGTGACATTTTTCTATGCTGAGGTAAAAGAATTTATTTGGATGATTAAATTTTTACAGATAAATAATACATTTTTAATATAAAATTGATATTTTACATTGACATGATTAGGGAAATTTCTTAATAATTCTAATTATCCATTTTCTATAATTCTTTATATCTTTCAATGTTAATTTTAATATTTTTAATGATTTAATCTAATTTCTGGAATTTTTTTGACAATCTTTTGAAATAACGTTATCGATCAATAAATTCCTACATGAAAAATTAATGATAAAATTATATGCTCGTTTATGCATAAGGTTAAGATTTATTGTGGTTTAGTTAAGAGAGAAACTAGATATTTAGCGTATCGAGAGAAATGCTCCATAGCCTAATTGTAGGGACCGCATTATCGGTATGGGTCACGATGTGGGATGAGACTACTAAAGCTGCTATGTGGGAAGGAGCCGAGCACGAACGCCATTACAAACATCACGGGCTTTAAAACTAAAATGGGAGTCGGGTCGCGACCTCGGCTTTCAGATTCGTATCTCCTCTAGTAACGTCCTCTATTGCTTTACCGTCTTTACAGCCTAACCTATTAATAGGTGTACGATTTACACTGCTGTTGGGTCGGTCACGATTTTTCATCGACTTTCTGTTAAATTAGCCGGGACGAGTCATTATCTAATGCACGCGTCTCCGAGGAATAAAACACCTACAACCAATAGTAAGACATCTATCTCCTATAATTTCCGGAATTGTAGGTTTCAGACTAGGTTTTAAATTATGTAATTCGATATTTAATACATTTTCCCTAACTTCTTTAACAGGAATTTTAACAGCTTATTCGATTTCTAGAGTATAGTTTTACTTAGAATGCCAGGCATTGGGTTTAAAGTATATATGGAAACGATATTATTCTCAACCCACACGCCATTTTTAAAACATTAAAGAACGGATCTGGGAACTTACTTTGGATATTTAATGTGTCAACGAATTAATTTAGTAACTCCACCCCGTTTTTAATCGTTCCACTTCCTTATTCAAAACCTGTTCGATATGGCCAATATCTTCTTATAACTTTTTATAATAATAGAACTTTTATTTATAGTTTCAATATACATCCCTCCAAGGACGTAAACATTTGCACCCGTTTTAACGATCCATATTGCTTACAAGTGCATGAAGTATGAAGAAAAAACGCCATACAGATTATTTAGTATTGAAGACATTGATTTAGATTCGAGAAATACAAACAAAAAATGTGGAATTAAACAAAAAAATTCAAATGATTGCATTAAAATGTGTGCCATGTGTACAGTTTAATTGCGTATTGTTAATCTGTATAATAAAGTTCACTGCACTTATTGATATGTAGAGAGAGTAACAGTGAGTTGATGAATTATAATAATTTTTACATATTATATTGAACATAAAAATTAATATTATCGCCAGTTTTTGTTAGGATAAAAATTTTTTCAGTCTGTTAATATTTCATTAATTATAACAAGACAGAATCGTACTAAAACTAATTAAATTACGATTCAGGGTCTTCAAAATATATATATTTGAATCATAAACTCAACATTTTGTTTAAAAATAAAAATGAGAATCATAAAATAACATATAAAAGAATAAATTCTACGATAACTTATTGAGAAATTACACAAATTATTATTATTTATTGTAAATATCTTTCATATATTTGAATTTATCAGTAATAAATATATTTTACTACAATATTCAGTAAAAAGTTGTTTAATTAACACTTGGTAAAAGTTGTTCCTTACAACTATTCTGTAAAAAATTTCAATTAATTAACTTTTTAAAACTACTTTATCATTTTAAAATTAAAATAACAATTACAATATTTTAGAAAGAAAGAATAAAGAATAAAATTTACATAACTTCAATGTAATGGTCAATGATTCAATTTTTTTTTTATAAGTTTGCTTGGAAAAAATTAATAATTTCCTCTAGGTCAGTATTATATTAACTATATGAATCAGTAAACTCGTCCTCTGATCTTTGTACGTTTTTTCCTTCAATTTTTAGAAAAACATTCCATAAAATAGACTATACTCCTTTAACGCACCAATGAAACCACAAAATGTATGTAACTCATAATGTGATGACCTCCACAGTCAAACGCCAGAATGACCTCTTTATCGCTCTGCTAAACAGGAGAAAGTATCAAAAAGTGTATACACCGCTCGAATAATTATCAGTGAGAGAAATTGCAACCATATTCCTTTTTTATAATTTTCCTTTCGTTTACTGATTATACATATTGCGTTTTGTTTCTTTATTTTTATATATTTTTTGATAAATTTAATTACTTTCTTACAGTAATAAAACTTTAAAAGAGAATAATAAATAGACTGTAAGTGATTTTAATTCTCATAAATTGAGAATAGTGGATAAATTTAGCCTTGCGATCCCTTAGAAATCTAGAGAGCAACAAAGAAAATTACTAAAATACCCATTTTAATAATAGAGATGATTATGCGTAATACTATTATACAAATTTTATCAGAATTTATGCTCGATTTATTGTTAGAATTAATGAAAATTTCGACTTTGCACGCTTTCAATAGAATTGACCCATGCTTGGCTCGAAAATATGCCATAAAACACAATAGTGTTACATAAGCGCTTCGTTCTCTATCGACATGGTTATTAGGTTGCAATTATCAGATGTATCGAATTTTTCAATACAATTTAGTCACGTTAGCTTCCTGGAATGAATTAAGATGAAAAATAGACATACGAAATAATCAGTTTTAATTTAGTCGATAATAAAAGTATGAAATATACTTATGGAGCATAAAATAAATTTGTATTTGCATACAAATGCACATTTCAAATTTTATTATAGTACATTGTGAAATTTGTTTTTTTCTTTTTTTTTGTAAAACCGATAGAAAAAGCTCAAAGAGTGATTGACGCCACAAATTGAATAGCTCTGGGCCAAGCTATCTATTTAACTCTTAAAATTAAGAAAAAGAACTTGAGTTAATGATACTCATTAATAGATAATAGACAAAACTATTTGTTTAAATATAAGATACGTCTATACAATATAAACGATAAGTGCTTTGAATAACGTTACCATCATTCATGTATACTACTTGTTTCAATGTTTTCCTGTAACTATATTTCTCATTTAAAATAAATTATGAGTTCAAATACGTTATTGAACAACTTGCAAGTTATGTTTATGTAGGAATTAAAGCTTAATTTCAGTTTTAAAATTGAGTAAAAGACACTAAATTTGACTTTTTCCTTGTTTTTAAAAATGAATACAGTACTGTGCTAAAAAGTTAACTTAGGACCTTAAATATAACTATCTATATTTCACGAATAGTTAATTTAACAGGATAAAAATATATATTAATATTTACTTTACATAAATAAAAATAATATATTTTCTGAAGATCATTTACGCATCATTTTCTCCTTCATCAGCCATTCTCACATAAAATATATTTAAAATTGCTTTACTTTTTAAGAGAATTTTATTAATATGTTTAAAAGTCAATCTTGAGATTTCTGACAAAGAAATAAAATCCACTTATGTAGATCAGTAAACGTTAGAGGTATTGAATTATAATTACGGCCGTAATATTAGATTCCATATATTCAATTGAAAAAATAAACCAGTCGAAAGTCATCCTTAACTAATTTACATAGCTTTAATATAAGAATCTATGCGAATGAGAAAGTTTCTTTGTGAAAAACGAGAACATTTTATAGATGCCCGAGGGATATCATTCTTTTCACCAATGCCAGATCCAGCTAAACGAGAATGTTGATTCTCGTTCGTATCTTTGAATTTAAGCTTATTCTATGCATTGAATGCGAAACTAATTTTGAATTTTCTAAAATTATATGATTAGAATTTTCAAGATCTAATTCTAAAAACATTCTATTTATTACTAGAGAGTTCCAAGAAAATATTTTCATCCATATTTCATACTGGCATTATCCTCGTGCAAAAAATTAATTGCACTTTCTATATACTTATTTTTTGCATTAATAATTGTATAAATATATATTTAAACGTCTTAATTATGATAGAGTATTGTATCAGGAGATATCACCTGATATTTTGATGGGTCAAAAAATTAATGGTATATAAAAAAAAAGAGTAACACATTAATAGGTTATCGAAGCCATTAAATGAAGAGAGGAGGGAAAATGGAATGGCCAATTCTATCGGTAACTTTACCGAGAAGATGGGTGTATTTAAATGGTGACGTGACCTATTTACGGAGAGAATTTTACGTCCTACAAAAACTGGACGACATATACTAGACAGGAAACGCCTGGGTTTGACTTCCCGTCACGTGTTTTACCGACGTAAAAGTCTCGTCAGATCGAATCTGTTAGAATAGTGTCCTTCGTGTTGTGTCCTTCTCGTTCTGTTTGTCTGTTATTTGGGTCGGAAAAGAGTCGATTGTGCTCGACTTCAATCCATCAGTTGTTCTTTGAGAGAGGAGGAGCAGGTTTCATACTATTAATCTACTTCGAAACTAACGAAAGCCTAACAACAAAATTCGATTTCTTCTATCAAAAGAAGAGTTTCTAAATTTATAAAATGGAGGTCAACGGTAGAGAAAGCAGGAAAAGAAACCGTAGAAAACCAGTCTACGTTCGAGAAGTTCCCCAAACCCGCCATCCTGAATCCAAACGAGAAATGTCTGCTCAAAACTTATGAAAGAGAAAATTTAGAATGATATATTAAAATATATAATTAACAATGCAAGTTTTTTTAAATTTTCACTTCGAGTTTATTTTACAGCAATAATCACCATAACGTCAAGGAAAACGTCATCTCCCAAAAGAATTTTTTTTTTTAATCTCCAGAAATAATTCCACATATCCAACTTGATCTACCAAGCGTGTTTCCCCGAGGCCCAAACGGGCTGCAGGCGAAACATTGCTTAGAAATGGAACAAGAAAATTTTTGTCTGCTTATTTTTATTCCTTTTTATATAGAATCAAGTTGGCTAAAAGCGTACCGACCGTTAATATGTCTGCTTGTTTAGCAGCTCACCTCCGCAGGAAACAGGTGAACAATTTATATCTAGCGAAGGGAGCAAGGTCTACAATATAGAGACTAAAATATTCATATCGAGATTTTAAAAAATTGTTGCGAAATTAATGTAAAATATATCATAAAAAAGGCTCAAATTCAGTATAAGTGATGTATGATAAAGCCAGAAAAATTCATTGTATTCGAAAAAGTTTTGAAAAATTCATGCTGGAAAAGAAAGAACAAAGAATAAATCGGACTAGAATTTAACACAAATCAACTTTAAAAAAGTATTCTAAAGGGGCGATTTATAAAAAATATGAACATGAATTAAGTTTAAATTGTAAATCTAACAAAAATTAAAATAAAAATATAACAAATTTATATAAATATTCTATAAATTAGATATGAGAAAGTAGCCAACTAAAACATTAATTTAAATGTTTAATATACTGTAAATCAAGAAACAAAAACTCTTAAAAATAATAATGATTAAAAAAAATTAAAAGAAGCAATAACTAAAAACAGAAGCAAAACTCAAGACAGAGTAAAGAAGTTTAAATAAACGAAAAATAAATTTATAAAGTATATGTTATACAAACCGAAATAAGTGAAAGCTTTATTCAAAATAAAATATATGGATAAAGCGAACAGCTGCTACATACAACAAATGAGAAAAAACCTGGATTACCTATACAAAACGGCATTTCACATCTGTCGTATGACTCGACAGTCGGATACCATTATGAAAAAAAGGTCCCGGTATCGAGGGGGAAGGATTTATGATGGGAGACTTACTTGAATGAGTGGTTAATCCCGAAAGGAGTCAGTCACACAAAGCTCTTCCCGTCTGTGGTGGTGCCAGAAAAGCGGTCGTCCGCTCTCCACCACGTCTAAACAACGACTGACTGCCCGACAGGGAAATCGGAGGTCGCTACCCTTATCCTACTCCCTCCGCGTGTCATCTCTAATACCGGAATAGCTTGTTTCTGCGGATGCGAACAACCAGATTATTTCGTTGCCTTTTCCACTTGCACTTTTTATCTTACGACTATTTAAATACCCGCTTTCTATAGTAACGGGAATACTTACTTTCTTTATCTCCTTCCACCGACTCGAATTCTTTAACTTATCTTGTCTAAGAAGCTCTAAAACTTAGCTTTCTGAATTACATGATAAAATATTTTTGTTCTCATCTATTTATCTATAATTATATAACTTTAAAATTGTTTTTGTAAGATTTATTCTCATTGGAATCCGGTCGACCGAGACTTTCTAGTCTGCCGGCCAAACCGAATTCATTTGGCGCCATCTGCCGATTTGAAATGGTATTACTAAATTTGCATTTTTAATCAAAAATACATTAGTATGTAAACTTAATTCGCTAGCTGACGGGACCATTTAGATGCGAATGGCAGATAATGTCGTGCATCTACACCTATATACAGTATATATAATAAAGTTCGAGTCAATAACATTATTAAAACGCCAAATAAATGAATCAGTTCTAGAAATATAAAAGTTGCTGAAAGAATTTCGAAATGTTTTTATTGTCATTATGTTTTGAGTATTTTAATACAAAGATTAATTCCATCGCTAATAAAGTCAAATGTCATGAGAAATGTCTCAAAACTTATGCGAGATTTTTAAAAATACCGTATACATGTTTTATAGACCTATATAGGCTATGTACTAAATTCATAATTATTGTTTATATTCATATCAATTATNATCAATAAAAACAGATACATGCCCAAAAAATTATATCGGAATTTTTATGGTATTTTATAAAATATATATATATAATTATTTAAATGTTAATAATAGTAGTGAATATATATTTAAATAAAATATGTTCGAATATCTGTGGAAATCTTTACATAATTAATTTCTTGATATCCTATTCAATTTATTTAGTTGTAAATTAAAATTCTTTGTAAATTAAAACATAAATTACTTGTTTCGAAGTTGAAATCATGAAAATATTCCTAGCAAATTTGTTATCGAGAGGTATCAAAAAACGGAATTCCAAGTAAAGCTTAGAGTATTCCTGCGCTCATGACTTATTACTAAGCGGAGGTAGACATGAGCGAAGTAGTTATTACTGCATCCTGATTGGATAGAGTGAGTGATGTATCTTGTCTCGAAACAGCTTACCCGGACAAATTAGAAAACCTTGTGGACAAGACCCCAGACAACTAATAACGGCTGACGATGGCACTAGAAGATTCTCATTTCCTGCTTGCTCATTTGGTCCTGTGATGTCCAGGAAACTCAATTTCCTATCACTCTGACATTACTTTGTCCTATATTTCATATATAAAATGTTCGGTTTAAAAATAACATTTTTAAAACTAGAAAGATCCCACACCTGTCCAAGTTAAGCTATAGTCTCTCTCTCTCTCTTTATATATATATATAATAAATTTCTTCAAGGGAACGTTAAATAAAAATTTAATCTATCTCCCAAAGTTGCGATTTGTAAAGAAATAAATACGTCTATATCTTTTTTTTTTCTAAAAAATGTATATATTTATATATATATGTATCTATATTTCAGGTGTTATTGTGATCCGAAAAGTATATGGAAGTAAAGATATACAATATTTAATGTGTGACATGATATTAGGTTGGTACAGACATATCTTTTTGATCTTGTCTCAATGGAGAAACGATATTTTATATAATATAACACTGAATTTAAATTCTGTTCGATATACTAGTAAAGATACGACAGGTTATTTACATAAATTCTTGCTATTTTATGTATTCTGCCTTCCAGAGAAGTGCAACACTTGTAGTACTTTCCTACACGTCTCGTGCAAATAATTGATACTCTTTTATACATTTTTCCCTTACACAATTCTTAATCTTAGATAGAGTGTAAAGGTATAAAATTCTGGAGTAAATTTCAAGAAATATTAATTGTCAAACAGCTGTGAAGTAGCTTTACTACACTTGATAATATGAAGAATAAGGGGGGTTGATTTGATCAAAAGAAATCGCACTTCTGTTCACGTGCCACATAATCTAATAATTCTACCATTCAGGTGGTCATTGATCATATTTGCGATGATAGCTTGAACGAGACTGTCAGAAAAATCCAAGTCATTATCTGATGGCAAAGATCAAGTTTGGAGTATGCTGCGAATTTTGATAAAAAAAAGAAAAGAAAGAAACCGTCGTTTCATTCTTACAAATTTCTCCAACTATCTTATTCAATTTATACAACTTGGAGTTATTTATTTACTTATTTTTTTATCTATTTATTATTAAATATACATAGAATAATTTATTATTTGTTTACTAAAATGAATACAAATGTGCTTAACAATCTGTGAATGAGATTTCGCTTGATATATAATTTACTTTTTTATTTATTTATTTATCGTTATTACAAATGCATAACGTGTTTTCTTGGAAAAATTTAATTTGGCGAAAGTTCTGATGATTTTCAATCTCCGGGACATTATTATTATTATAAAATGAACACGTAAAGTGTTAAAGCGTTTTCTGAATTGTAATATACCATTTCGTATCTCTAGAGAATTATGAATATTAAATTTTATAATTTACATAAAATCAATTTTTAATGTAATAGAAAAAAATCATTTATTAATACAAATAACATTTTTTTACTATTTATATACTAAATAAAACTTTTATTATTTTTTTTTGTTGTACTTCGTGATATATATATATTTATACGTATTCGTGATAAAATTTCTTAAATTTAATTTATTAATTTTATCAAATAGTTACAAATATTTACAATCTGAGAATAATTTAAATAAATACAAGACATATTTTTTTCCAGCAGCATAAAGGTGCATCAAATATGAAGGTGCTCATATATATTATTCTTTTATATATAATTTTTAAAATGATGCAATAAATAAAATTTGCATGTTTAATTTTATTTAATATTGACACATATATATGTATACATATTTTATTATTTAATCATAAATGCAAATTTACAACATTTTTTTTTTAAGAAAGTGATAATTTTTCTTCACTTATTCAATTTACTGTTGCACCGAACGAAAATTTTTCAAATTATCACTCTCTATACTTTAGAAGATTAAATTTGCTACTTTGTCCTAACTTTATTTAAATTTTTCGTCCTTTTTTTTCTATCTTTGTAAATTTTTATTATGTAAATTATTCTTATACAAAGCATAGTTTTGACTATTTAAATATTACATGCAAGCAGGTATGTTGTAAAGACTTCAGCGTGACATTCTAAATGTACACATTTATATAGTTATTGAAAACGAAATCAGAATTGTGTAATGAAAGTGTAAGGAGAATACATTGGAAGTAAACAAAGCAAATTGATTTTATCAGATTTATTCTGCATATAATGCTTTCTCACACTAGTGCCTAATGCACATAACAATATTTGTACAAAGCAATAAACTATAATAAGATGACATAAATTAATCTTTACAACATCATCTCATAAACAAACGATATTAATCTGAATTCATTTAAGTGTGTCTTTATTCTAGGATAACTTTATACGATTTACATGAAATTTTGCTCTCAAGTGGCATATGCCCATTTCGACTTGCATGCTCAATTAATGGTCAAACCAAATATCTAATTTGATATTTCGTCTGTAAGAGATAATTAAGAGTTAACTAGATATTTACGTTAAAATCTAATTTATGTATCTGTATCACAGCTTAACAGTTATATATATATATATATTAATGATAAAGATATTTTATAATAGGAGTAAATAAAATTTACTCCTAAAACATGCGACTATATTCAAAGAGATTTTTACTCTAAGAGCCAATTTACATAAAATAACTTATAAAAATGCAGTTCGTATATATTTGACATATTAGAAACTTTGATTTACATTTATATAAAGTAAATTTTATTAAGTTTTAAGCTATGGAGTGTATATGATAAAAATCAAACGTCGAATGTAGTAGCAAGCTTATAATATGTAAATAAAAATCGTAAACATTTTCATATAGGAAGCAATAATTCAACAAATGCTATGGATTTAATCTAAGAAAATAATTTTGCAAAGGGATTGTTTAATAGTTTGCAATTGTTTCTTTTATACAATACATAATTCAGTGCTTACAAAATTTACTAGCAGACAACGATATCATAAATTCGTTTTTGCATTGTGCACATTACTTAATATTGACCGGATTATCAGTTTAAATTTNCGTTGTATCCATATTGCATAAACATAATTTTATAAGCAATTTAATATATATACATTTTAAGAAGGATCAAAGATTTTAAACTTACAAAGTTTATTTTTTTTTTTGTATGGAATTTATGTCGCTATGTTATTATTTATTAAACATATCGTTAATCCAAGATTATAACAAATACATTCCTCGCGTCATTCATATATTCAAGTAAGACTATGCAGAAGAGGAACCGAGTCAGAAGTATTTTGGAGTTAGGAAGGTTAGTTTATTGAATTTGATTTTTCCGAGTCGCGACCTATGAACTTATCCTCCTCTATGTTATAAAACAGGATTAATCCGATGGGCACGGCTCCGTGTTTCCATCCACCCCCGGGGTCGTCATCCGTTTTCTTTGACCCCGAGTAACACGTCCTTGAACGATGGACTAACCACCAAATGTCTCTTTTATCAGTCGGCCGCCTGTGCCCGCTTGGATCGGGAAATAGCCAATTTCTATATAAAAATACATATATAATAAACCTATTAAAACATGTATCGATAACATTAAAAAAAGATACACTTCCGGAAATGCATTTATATGTCAGAGCCGGATGCAAAAATAATGATTAACAATTTTCTCCCCGTGAATTCTTTTGCCATTGACACCCGGTTCCGGACACCAAATCGAAAGTTCGTCAAACTTTTCAGAAAAAGTCAATAGACCGAATAGGATTCTGAATATTTTCGAAAAGATGAAAATTAAACAGGCGCCATTCGTTTAAAAATGTGATTTCTTTCCATAGAAAACATCGTTTCGCCTCACGAAATCTATTAGGGTCGTTAAGGACGGTGAGAGTTTTTTACTTTTATATTTTTTATCTCCTGGATGTAGGTTAATCTTCCTTTAAACATAGATTTACATATAAAAAAAATTCTTCCTGTATGCCAAAAATTCATAAGAATCAATAGCTCAATTTACATAAATACAACTTGAATTAAAATTTTGAGAATTTCTTAGGCATAAGTTTTGCTTAATACTATTCACTGCATTAAGTTAAGTAAATAAGAAAAAAATTAATAACCGATCTTCAATTAATAAGATTAACTTCCAAAATGTAATGTTTTCTGTAGCATAGTAATTGCCTATCGAATTGTATTTCTCTTAATTTTTTTTTAATTTTATTATTAGATAACCCAATAATTTAAAAATATAAAAGATTAAACATAAAATGATGCAGTAAAACATCTAATTTTCGATCTCGTTCAAACTAGACAATAAAGAGAATAACCATTACCGTACGTCTTAATGGAGCGTTTATCTGGCAAATTCTTTCGATAATCCTAGGAGTTCGATGGAAAAACACTACCGTATTACACCGGGCGTCACGCGAAATTAGTCACGAGCCTAGAGATTCTGACCCCTCCACCCGATCGAGGGTCAATGGCAACCATTTCGGAACGAAACATTGTCTCTATCGACGAGAAAATGACGCCATCATGACTAAGCCACGGCACGAAAGATGTCGTGCAGTGAAATCAGATTCAGGCGCATTGAAGCTAACAGATAGCTTCGAGCTATATTTAAAGTGATTGTCTTTCGAATTTACTTTTATTTTTCGTTAAGTTATTTAAAAATTTTTATCATCTCATAAAATAATAAATAAAAAAAATTCATACTTCTTAGATTCAAATGAATTTGTGTTTGATTACTTTTATTTTAATGTAAAAATAATCTAAAATATACATTATCTTCGTAATATATAGACTAATATATGCCGGCCGGATGTCCTAGGCTAGGGATGGCGAACCTATGGCACGTCGGAAGAAATCATCTGGCACGTAACGTATCATAAGGTTTTGGTTTATCACCTGTTTTTTTTTCAATCATCCTTTAGGTTTAAAACCTGACCAACCTTATTCAATCAGCTTTTTTACATTTATTCTAATTAAAGCATATTCACTTCATTTCTTTGAATATCGTTATTCGAAGTCTAAAATTTCGGCAAGCATAAACATTTTTAAAGATAAGTATGCTTCCTATATAGCACGAGGATTCAAACTTTTCTCCAATCCTGGCCTAGACAGTAAGGCGTCAGCATATCGTTGGATCCGGAATTAAATCTCTTGCAGGTCAGAAAACACCAGGAATTTTTCTAGTCTCGTATATGTAAGGCACCGTCCCTCACCACCCGGTGATCACTTTGTCGACCTAGCCGAATATACGATGGGCCTAAAAAAGGCCCTCTAGTTTCCACAGGGCACAAAGAGTTATAATAATATATATGTAATGGAATACTGTAGTATCTTAAATTTACGATGCGTCATACTGTGTATATCCTTGATCTTGTGTGGATTTATTTTTTATTTTTAACCTTTATAAGGTCTTATTTAAGCAAATTAATATCATGGAAAAATTTGCATAAAATTGTTTTTGATCATTTTCATATATTTTTAACATTATAATTTTGTAGATTATACTGTAATGTTAAAAATTATTTTCTAGAGATACATTGTTTTTAAAAAATGGAAAACATTAATGAATTCTAGATTATAGTCATTCAATACATGGAATTATAATAAATAAAACAATTCATGTGCATTTGAGACTATATTCTTTTCATTAAAAGAAATTCATTGCATGATATGTACTTCAAGTCATGCTATAAACTATTCATTACTCTATCCATATCGAACCATATATTTTATAACCTAGTAATGTTATATATAAATTATCCCGAATGTATTCTACATAAAGACGGATATGTCTCTCGAATGCAAAACAAAAAAATCCTGCTCTAAAAAACCTTGATAAGAAACTAGCAAACTCTTAATAATGCTATGAATGAATATTTTTCGAGTGTCTCTCCATTTCTTTTTAGTTCCTGCGACACATTCAAACAAACGTAAGCATATCTAATTTAAGTGGGTCAAAACCATTATGCCAGACACTTGGCCCACATACCTGGCAAGATAACGTGTGAAACACAGTGTTTAAGTTCTCATAATAGGTAATCTTTATCGAAAATTTTTCATTTCTACAAAGTAATGTCACAGTTGAATCTTTCACGTATCCAGTTGATACTTTTTATAAAATTAATGATCTTAAACGATTTAGATCGAATATATATAGAATATGCGACTGAAACTGGCCCGAAAAGAGACAGAAAAATGAACTTTTTAAAAATACTTCTCATCTATAAAGATGAGAAGTGTTTTTAAAAAGTTCATTTTTTACGACTTTCCAAGAAAAATAAGGATACGATCGTCGAATAGGTCAATAAAAACTTACGTAATACTAAGTTTAAAGCAAATAAAATGATATATAAAAGAGGAAAAGTGAACGACCCATACCTTCCCCGTAGGTGGCACGTTAAACTGTATATTAAGTTTTATGACTTCCTAACAATATACTTAATAATGTCGTCGCAGCTATACACTTCAATAACACCCAGGATTTCACACGGCCGGAGACAAATAGATGAAGTAAAAAAAAATAAATAAATAAAAAATTGAATGAATGCCGTGACGCCAACAAACCGTGAAATTTTGATCAATAGACGACAATAAGCGATCCCATTGTTTTCGTTTTTTAAGTGACTTACGCCAATGGTCAAAATGTCTTAATGAACATTTTATAATTTACCATTAAAAATTAATTATCTTATTTTTAGAAAATGCTTATTAAATGGCTCGATGATTACGTAACCAATGGGAAGATGACAATTTCAACAGATATTTTAAACTGTGATTTTTTACAATCTTTTTTAATAATCTTCTTTTTATAATTTACCATTAAAATAATGTTTCATGGAAGAGTTACAAGAACTTAAAAGGCTTGGTATTATAAGAAACACACACTCTGAAAAAAGCAATCAATAAATATCTATTTTCTTTAAGATAGATCAAAATATTATCTATGGATAATCTTGAAATGATAATATTAATGTTTTTATTTTTTATCATTAAAGATTGCTAATTGTAGTTATCAATTAACTATNAAGAAAGAACATAATTTATTATATAATTTCCTTTTTATAAAGAATTTTAAGTTGTAATTATAACTAATTTTTAAATAATTGTTTCTGTACGTGTGAGAATAATCTAATTATATTCAACGACGTTAAGAATTCTTGACTTTTTTTTTTAGCATTAGGATTTAAAATTTCGTATAAGAAAAGTTTATAGTTTAACATATAAATAAATATTCAACTTGCATCGTAATAAAAAAAAGCTTTATTTTAGAAATCTTATTCTATAAAATTGACTTCGATTTTTGCTTTAAGCTATCTTGATATAGAGATTTATGCAATAAAATTTAGATCAAAGTGCTCTCTAAACGTCCACAGTTTGCATTTTTTTTAAATAAATGTATTTTGAAATCTCCCTTCTTTAAAGCTTAAGAGAATACCAAAGAACCATCAAAACTTTTCTAAATAAAATTGAATCATTATATTACAGATATTTGAACCTAAAACAGCAACTCATCAGAATTCTGTACAAATTCCAGCCAGGCTATAAAGATGAAATTTAGTAAACACGTCGTCAAAGTGCAGTGATAACAGTAAAATAAAAAGGGAATTTTTTCTACAAAGAAATGTTCTTCGCAATACTGATTTACTATCATGAAAAAATCATTAGAAAATAATGTCAATAGTAAAGAAAAAAGGGCGATAAAATACTTATTGACCTTTATAAAATTAATTCCTTTGACACAATAGAAGAATATAGAAGAAATATAATAAAATCACAGATTTCTAAACAAGTTTTTCCGATATTTAAATATTTTTTTTACTCTTCTATACACTGAAAGCAAATAAAGCACAGTCTGGCATTTTTCAAATTATGTAAGCTAAGTGCTGAAAGCATTGTGGTCTCCTGTGCAGATACTGTAATTCTCTAGAGAACTAATCTAAAGAGTTCATTTCGTTTGTATCTCTCTGTAGACTACTATATCTCCCAACTCTCACTGCAATTGTCAGCATATAAGATACTTAGGTAAATATATTTCCTCAACAGGTTTACCATGTGATTAAATTGTTTATGTTACTACTACTACTACTACTACTACATACAATTTATAAACGTTTATTTATTTAAAATAATCAATGTAATTTGAACTCTGATTATATTTTAAAATTGCATTGGTGAAAGATGAACTGTACATCTTTCCTCCTCCTATTCCATGTTCTGGATGAACTTTAATGTTTAATTACTTATTCAATAAAATTTCGCTATAATTTTACAAATTCTATTGTTTCATTATTTATTTATCGTCTCTATCGAAGATAATTTAAATTTTCTTTAAAAATTTATCAACTGAATAGCTAAACATTACTATTCAGTATAAGTACATTAAATTTGTATAATCGACTTAATTCACAGATTATTTAAGAATTAAATGTAAATTAAATGTTATAAATACTTTATCCGTGATTATTCATATTATTAAAAAATTCAATTCTTTAACGAAGAACTTAATTTAAAATAATTCAATAGACAAAAGTTTAATTACTTTAAAGTAAATTCTTCTTTTATATTTGATGAAATGCAAATTATTATTTATTATTTTTTGTTTTCTATTATTTTCTGTAAAAGAATAAAATTATTGTCTAAACTAGAAACAAAAAACTAATGTATAATTAGAATTTATAATAAAAGTTTAAGAAAAAAATAATAAAAATACATATTTGTAGTATAAAGATAATTAGAAATGAAAAACTCAGTTCGATTATGTTTCGAGTATATTGAAAGACGTTTTAAAAACTCTCATTTCATTTTTATTTTCTAATTAAATAAGGCATTTTTAAGGCTTTTAAAGGCATTTTTGGCCTTTATGCTTTGTCGAATCATGTAAAATAAATAAAAATTCTGCCCAAAATTTATCTATTTCTACAAATATAATTCAACAGTCACGCAAGAGTTTAAATATGAAATAATTAATAAAATAACTCCGTCTTTCAAATCATTGCACTCAATATTTAATTATTTCTTTATATTTTTTCCAGTTTTAAATAATTAATTTAATTAAAAATTAGAAATAAATAATAGAAATCCACAATTGAAGAAAGAGTTACATGATCATCTATTCTGTACAGTACATTTTTTAAAAACAGAAAGTGATAAATTGCAATATAACTATCAAACCTTCATGAATAGTTTTTAACGTAAGTATATATAATATTAGATATGTTCCAACGTTTATCTATGAATGATATTTTACTATAAGATAAGCAGGAGCAACAGGATGCGAATTTCATAGAATAAAAGGAAGAAAATTGTAGTGAAGATTGACAATTGCATCATTTTTACAACAATTTTCTCAGCCTGTAGTAGGAAGCAGATTTATATCCGATGAAAATCCAGTAAGATTCGAAATCTACAGAATCGATGTTCTATAGCTGTTTTGTAGGCCTTCTATACTAAAGTAGAAATGTTTTTCACACTAACATTGAAGAAAATCTGAATCAGCAGGTAAGAAGTGTCCTTTAACTAAAATATTTTCAAGATATTATTCTCATTTATGAAAGAATTTAATTTTTTTTTTTTTTTACCTTTAGAATATCGAAATGGGCATCACTTGTGGAATAACTTGCAGAGTGGATAAAATATTAGTTTCATAGTTCATCCGTTTCGATGACATCATAATAATGCAAACTGTTCCTGATAATAGGATTTAAAAATTAATCTGGATTTCTGTGCGGTTGGCCATTATCGTAGAACGTGTGATATTTGTGAATTTCTACGAAATTATATTGGATTTTGATTACAGGATATCGTTTTTTTTCAGTTAAATAAGAAGAAATTAAAGCTAAAAGTAAGTAATTTTAATTTCTGTACAGTGTAGAAAAAAAAACTGAAATTATTTTAATCGTAATTAGGAATTTAATTACTCTATTCAANGAATTCAAATATAACGTTAATCAGACCTCCCAAGTTTTAACGAGTAAAACTGAGTTCGGGACTTTCGAATAGGGCTTCAGCGTCAAGATTTCTGACAATATAACTATTTCTAGCAATATTTATATATAATATACAGTTACAAAATATGAAATGGAGAAAACATACTTAACAACAACAAAGGCCTATCTCCTGTACAATTATTTAAATCATATATTAAAATCATATTATATCATATAATAATAAGCGATTTATGATATAATATATATTTATACATACAAACATGTTTTTACAAAGAACACTTAGACATTGTTAATTTATATGAATAAGGACTCGGAGAAAAACCCCCAATTCCTCCCTCTCAACACGGCCCTATCCCCGAGATATCAGAATTGAAAAAAGCCTGAAGAACTAAAATGCAGATTCGTGAATTTTTTTCCAGCTGGCTCATCAGTGGCCGAGTGGATAAAAGCATTGAACACTGGTAGTTAGTCATGGATTCGAGCCAGATCAACGGGCTAGTTGTGGAGTTTTCCAAGTTTTCTTCACGTGTCCAATAAGTATGGTCCAGCTTCCAAAAAATAAAGTCCTCCCTGAAGATATTTCCCTTAGCAAATCGCCCATGTGTTGCGTTGTCTTCTTCCTTCAATCCAATCCTTCCAAGTGCTTTCCGTGATACCAAATATCGTTGATATGAAGGCAAACATACTGAACATATGTTCAATATTATGATATGTATACAGTCATATATTACAATATTACTGTAACTTACGACTNTTTTTTTCAGTTAAATAAGAAGAAATTAAAGCTAAAAGTAAGTAATTTTAATTTCTGTACAGTGTAGAAAAAAAACTGAAATTATTTTAATCGTAATTAGGAATTTAATTACTCTATTCAATTTAATTTAATATTACAATATTGATTAATTTTATATATTTTTTTTATTTTAACGAATATAAACTATTTTTTTGGTTAAATTTTTTTAATTAAAAATTTAATTTTTAAATGTTATATATAACCAATTAAACCAATTTTATATCGTAACAATCGATTTTAACACTCTTCTAAATAGCGATATTATCACTGTTAACTTCAGATATAGTGAAGTTAATGATCTTGCATCTTTTGAGCTTTGTTTCACTCTCTTCAATCAATAAGTTATCTCCTTCGTACAGATAAAAATGCCTTTTTTCACTTACGAAAACAAAATATAACATAATCACGAATATAAACGTAATTACATTATTATTTAACAATGAATAAATAAATTCGATTTATAATATTGCACCAGAGGTTAAATCAGCTTCAACTTAAAAAATTACGTAATAATTTTACTTATAAATACTTTCAAAAGATTNGCTCATCAGTGGCCGAGTGGATAAAAGCATTGAACACTGGTAGTTAGTCATGGATTCGAGCCAGATCAACGGGCTAGTTGTGGAGTTTTCCAAGTTTTCTTCACGTGTCCAATAAGTATGGTCCAGCTTCCAAAAAATAAAGTCCTCCCTGAAGATATTTCCCTTAGCAAATCGCCCATGTGTTGCGTTGTCTTCTTCCTTCAATCCAATCCTTCCAAGTGCTTTCCGTGATACCAAATATCGTTGATATGAAGGCAAACATACTGAACATATGTTCAATATTATGATATGTATACAGTCATATATTACAATATTACTGTAACTTACGACTTCAAATGTTGATTTGAATGACACATGAGTAAGATTTGTAGCCTATATCTGTCGTTCTTTAGTTGTAATAAAGCATTAAACGTGGTAGATAAGTTTTGAGGCGGTCAGTCTAAAGCTCTAAACTCATAATAAAACACTACCTCTTATTAAATTTTACTTCTTTTCAAGGCTAGTCATATCAATTTCTGTAACTGATATTTGTAAGCATATATTTGCGTGGAGAAACAATAAGTTTGAAAAATAAATTTGACAGTTCTCGAATTTGATCATTAATTTTAATGAAATTCGTTAATCGGATTTCTTTTATAGTTGTTTAAAATAAAAATCTTAGAGGAATATATAATTCTTTTAAAATTGTTATTTTTATTTTCTACGGTTTAAAATTCTCCTCCATTTATATTAAAAACAATTCTCCTAACTCTTGATTTCAGACGTAATGAAATTGTTTGGAGTAAAGTAACACGAAATGTTCTAAACACGAAAATTTTCTTTTATAGCGAATCAGTAACGTACATAATCAACGTAATAAATTATAAATAATGTAAAAATAAAATAATATTTATTACTTACAGCTTTGAAAATTTCCAGCAACGAGTTGCGTAACTTTTCCGACTAGAGTTAATATTGTGTGTTGAGCCAATTTTACGAGATGTTATTTTTAAAAGGTTTTATAATATTAATTTTTATATAATAGCAAAAGACTTAATTTTAAGTGTAGAGATGAATTTTATAAAAATTAATAAATGCTAATAAGGAATAAAACCTAAATTAAGTTCGACCCCACTCCAGATACTCCTCCTTCTAATTCTCCATCCCCTAAACCTATAACCACCAAAATTTAACAGCATTGATTCTCCTAATACATAAACCTCCCTGCAAAATTTCAGAAATTTTCGACAGAAAAAACACGAGTTATTAAGTTTTAAAATGGGTGAACAAAATCGTACTCACTCCCACACATTAACATTCATACATACAGAAAATTTTTTCGCATTTCTCGGTGTTTCATTCCGAGTCAAAATGCAAAAATCTGTGGGTATTTTTTGAACGATTGCCATACTTTTCCTCTGTTACATTAAAGTAAACCTTAGATTATACTTAGTACGTATCATAAACAAAAAATAATAATATTACTTTGAAGTAAAGAAACAATTTTATATTTTTCTTTATGAAAAAATAAATAAATTCTAACACTTGGCAGTATCAATACTTTTAATTAAACTAAAATTAATGTGGATTCTGAAACTTGTAGCAATGATAATACATCTGGAAGCAGTAAGCTTCATTAATTATGAAGACTCAGAGTATAAGTCCCAAGTAGTTTTTTTCCTTTTTATTAAGAATAATTTTAGTTAATAATTTCTTGATTTTTAATAAAATATTTTACTTAATGTAATTTATTTAATAATTATTTTAATTCTGCAAAACAACTCGCTGCTCAGATCTTCCTATGTAAAAGTAAACGGTGTGATAATATTGATCCAAAGTATGAGGCTACTCTCTTTCACTGGAGATATATCCTTAAGTAAATTTTCAATTATTAGTCTATTTTACGCGTGTTCGCAGCGTAATTTGATTATTTAATTTAATTATTTATTCAAAGTATTAAAAATGAATATCAAGAACTTTTAAATTGCAATCTCGATAGGGAATAATAATAAAGGTAGCTGTAATATAATTTATTGTGAATGAAGATGGAAGTATTGACACGTAATGATAATGATCAATTTTTACAAAACACTCGTAAGTAGAATATATTTTTGTAATGCCCACTTTAAATAGCTTAATATAATAGAGGAAAAATATAATTGATTGTTTTACCAAATAGCAAAACAAGAGACGTATTATTGCATTCCATGATGCATTTATTATACGTTTATAACACAAAGAGTGCAAAAATACACTGTCTTTAGACTATGTATTTTTGCGCCTCTCTGTTTTATGAAAATATATATATATATAAAAGATAATGATTTCTGGTTTTTATTGAAAATTCGTATATAGATAATCGGGATCTCACGATCCAAAAGTTTCGATATCTGAATATNTTAGTTTGATTAATTAATTAAATAAATAATAATGCTTTTTTTATGAGTTTCATTCACAAATAATTTTGTTTTTTGCTTTTAAAGTTAGGCATTTTTGCTTGTTATTTCGATGATAAAGGTTTTCTGCATGTTTTTTTAATATTAATTTTGACATAATTTTACTTTTTAAATTTATTGTTAAATTAAGTTTATATAGTCATAAATAGATTCTAGTACTGTATGTTAAATTTATACTACTTCTTGGAACCGTCCATCATATTATTGAGATATGTTAAGCTATAAAACATTTTTACTACTGAAATTTTACAAAATATTCGAATTGTATTAATAATGTTAGGTTTATTTAGCAAAGAAAAAAATGAAAAAATAAATTTGAAACGTTATTGTATTTTAAGACATAAAACTCTATAACTTGAAATACGTATTTTATTTTACATGATAGAATATAAGATATAGATTAAAATATGTTCTTGTATGTGAATAACAAATGTTTATTGTAGCATATCGCATCACATCGCAGATGGTGTATCAATCCGAAGAGAAATGTGTTGAATCGCACCATTAGCAAAGAGGCTTAATTCATTTAAAATTATTGAAATGATAGAATCTTTCTAAAGATGTTTTTTTAAAAAGTTTATCCATAAAAAGTTATTTGAAGAGTTAAACGATGGTCAATGCGACGTCATAACACATAAAAAGAATTTTCTATAATAGTAAGGTTCATTTATCGTGGAAAGTAAAATTCATCAGAAATTGTTACACAATGATAATGAATGTAGCATAAAAGAAAGAAAAATCACGTTTAGTGAAGGTAAACACAGGATCGTCTACAACATTAAAGATTTGTAATTATTCAATAATAATAGTTAATTTTTCCTCCTCTGACGATGAAAAAACTCAACGCGAAAGCATACAGTATTATTCAATTAGTTCCTGGAACAATATTAAAATTTTCGTATTGAGTAATTATCGAGGTATTCAACTATCATGTTTAGACAGAAGCAATAGTGGATGAAAAAATCTTCGGAGGGGAAACAATACCTGCATTTATACCTTACAAAATTTTTTACTATTTGAGGTAACCGGCTTTTCTCGTGAAAAACTTCAGAAGGAGAGTGCAGCTGCTCCCTAAATTCGACCTTAGAACCGATCTTAGAAAGACCCAAATTAGAACGTGCAAACAGTACCACTGTGAAACTGTTAGATATTGCATATAGCCTACATGTATATAAGTGCGTTTGACATATTCAAACTCTTTTTATGTATTTATTTTATTTTTTCTTCGTTTATTTATTTATAAAGTTATAGAAAACCCGGTTACACTAATGGTTACGCTACTGAACAGCCAAATTAGAAAAGCAAAGTTCCGAATTATTTTTTCTTTTCTGGGCGGCTTACATTTTATTGCACAAACCCTGCAATTTAGTCTTATAATTCTGGGAATTATCAATGATTTTCCGATTATATTACTTTTCAACATTAATTCTTCGTATTGTGTAGATTAAGATGAAATTAAATCCTAATAGAATTTGCCAAATTAAATTTTCCTTAATGAAGTTAACATATTTCAATGGAAAAAATAATTAATAAAATATAACAAAGAATAATGATGGAGGACAGGCATCATTCGATTGATCGATTTAATATTTTTTGTAATTCTGGTGATTACATGCTCTAATTCATTAGTCAATGATGTTTATACCATAAAAAATAGTTTACTATTAATTAATTTTGATATTCTGATTTAATCAGAACAAAGACGAATTCTTAAATACTGCACACTGAAAAATATTCTACATTTAAGAGTAAAATATGCGTTATTTACATGCATAACGACAGAAAAATTTCGCATAAGCTTTGGTATTAAAACAACTTAATACAAAACATCATGCAAAATGCTACATTATTAAAAAATAAGTGGAAGGTAGATTAAATTATTTTATATAGAAAATTTTATTAAAGCATTATGCCTATCTCGAAAATATTTTAAAATTTTATTTAAAAACCAATATTTTCATAATTTGAAAAACCTGTCTAATGAATTGTTTTTTAAGGTAGGTCGTAGATTAGGAAGCCAACACCTTGCGAATTTGTCCCAGCTTTAAATATATAATTTAAATTACATATTTAAAGCAAAAAAAAAAAAAACAAAACTTCTCTTCGATTTTTACATAAGTATGAAAGTATTCATACAGAAAACAAACCTATTTTATAACCAGATTTCCAATAAGTGTTTCAATCACAATAACTTATACGTTTGTAACATGCTAATTCTGATAATGTTAAATAAGTGATAATAATGTTATTCGTGATTACAATGAGCAGAATCTACTGTATTGGGTATTGTACTGTGCATTCAGAAAGTCTGATAAATGCATATCTATTATTCTAAGATTATAACAATTAATATTGTGTTAGATTATAATGGGCAATACGAAAAGATGGATATTTTCACTCTTATGGACGGCTAAATTGGGGGATTCAGTGGGAAAGTGACATAGATACAGAAATGTCAGAAAGACTCAAAGTCGCGCCCCTCAATTTTTCCTACTGTGAATGAGAACGATTAGCAATGAAGCAACGTTAACCAATAGTTTAAAAATGAACAATAATGTCACGAATCACATAAAAAAAATCCAGCAACGAGTTGCTTAACTTTTCCGGTAATATCTAAAACTTTAGTGGCGCCATCTGTTATGATACTTTATTTTAAAACATTTTTATATTTTTAATTATCTTAAAACGACAAAAAGCTTAATGAGGGTAGGGATGTGTTTTATAAAAAATTGTAGATGCTAATAACGAGTAAAGTCTTCATTAAGTGCATCTCTATTCGAGACATGACACACGACTCTCCTTTATCTTCCCACCCCTCGACTTTTAACCACCAAAATTTAATAGCATCAAGTTCCCTAATACACAAATCTCCCAGCAATATTTCAGAAATTATCGACAAAAAGCACGGGAGTTATTAAGCTTTAAAGTGAGTGAACAAAATTGTGCATTCCCCACACATAAAGTATTCATACATAAAGAAAACTCCCCCCCCTTGTTTTGCATTTCTCGACGTTTCAAAGTCCCTGAGTCCAAAAGTTTAAAAATCTTGGGGGGAGTCATATTTTGACCGATCTCCATACTTTTCCTATGTTATATTAATATAAAACAGCCGGGAAAGTAAAACTAAACATATTCGATATAAACGATTTATATTTGGAGTTGTATGAGAACCGTACGTACTGTACATGGTGTCGTCCATTTGACTAATTCTTTGGGGCCATCTATTAATTATGTGTAAAGTTTAGGGAGGGAGGTTTAAGGAGAATTGCGAAAATATATCATTGTACACAATGGGAAGTAGGCATTGTCTACGTGGACATTTTTGCGATATTAGTGGCATACGAATTTGTTCTTATAAGCCTACTTACAAGTCACTTGAATAAACTATCGGTTAGAAAATATTTGCAGAACTTTTTAAACTTCTTCAATGTCAACAGGGTCCATGAACTGTTGTACAGTACTGTATATGTGATCAAAGGAGAGGGAGTTTGCCGAAAGCACATTATTGTACACAACAGGGAGGCAGGGGGTCAAAAGTGGCTCAAAAACTGTACACGCAATTGATGAATGGACTTTTTATGAAATAAATTCGAAATATTTCTTTAAATATATTGTAAAACGATTATTAACTCACACTGTGAAATGACAATTTGATTTCATATTAAACCAATATAAAAAACTGTAAGATGTAAAAATGTGATGTCTTCGTTATTAATAGTTTATTTATATTAAATTTTTAATCTTCGAAACGATATAAAATGCTTGATATGTCGAAATAATTCTGGATCATTAATACAATACAGTTGTATATATTGTTTTTAATATATTATTTTTATATCATTTAATAAATGTATTTTATATGTATTTTTATATATCTTTCCGTCGTATATGTTTCTTATGTAGCGTGTTATAGCTTAGTTTGTTTTTTGTTTTGGTGTATTTTTAATCTTTTATTTGGGCTTGTCGTGTAATGGGAGTGGAAATAAACTGCCTGACGGCATTTCCAAAATTCGATGTAAAATAATTATTATTAATATTTTTTTAATGTTTTTTGCACTAAAGAAATTCCAATTTAAACCTGTACACATAATAAACAAGTACCGTTGCAATATTATTGCGTACACAAAAGACAATATCTGTCGTGGTATATAGACAGGGTCGTTGAGAGGGGATCTGGGAATTTTTCTCTGAGTCCTAAAAAAACTTTGGGGTCCGTAGTGGTTCTTAATCCTATAAAATTAATGTCATTTCTACTAACAGAAAATTAGAAATTAGTTCATTAATAAAGAAACATTTTATGTATTTTATCTGTTCAAAAAAATATGGCAAAAGAAGGGAAAAAGAGACTCGTTCTATCTCGGACAAATACACTCTCGACAGCTCTGAATATAAGTAGATCAATTCAAATAAAATGAGATTATGATTTTCGGCATCAATTGTCAGAAAACGTAAATCTGTAGTTCTACTTCTTTTTAGTTTATTTATAATTAGGACTCAAATTTATATGTTTTTCCAGTTTATATAGGATGTAGAAATTCAAACTTCATTTGCTTTCCTGTTGAAACTGATTATGCTAATTTTATGCAACATAATTTTCCATATTTTTCATTATTTCTGGTATGTCAACTGCATTAGACTGGTAGTTAGTCTAATGACTGTCGGACAGATTTTAAAGTTAGCCTAATCTCAAACTCTAATTGCTAATTTACGTATTCCTTCACATTTGAATTTTTTACAGTTTAATGATTATTTTGTATATATTTACTTAGAATTAGATTTATTCAGAATTTTTTTATACGGTAATAAATTTAAATATAGCAGTTGTAATATTTCTTGTATAGAACACACAGATAGTTTTATTCGATGCCTTGCTGATCCGGATATAATACCGAAAAATTCCTGTTCGTGTAAGTTGCGATTATGAAAAAAACAATTACCAAATGAAACTTTTACTATAGATGAAAAAATAATTTTCTGTCAGCTGTACCAATGAAAATCCCCACAGTACTACTATTTTTTATCTATCAAAGTATCGATGGAAGCTTAAAATTAAATATAATTTATTAATAAAAACTAATAATTTGATAATTTCTTGACTCACACATTTATTATTAAAATCTTTTATGTATTTATTTAAACGTTGGTTCAGCAAATTTTTAATAAAAATATAGAATAATGCGAGAACTTTTCAGAATTAGAAAGTGTTAACAATATTGGGTTTTTTAATATGTATTATTTTTTATTCTGCCAAAATAATTTATTTATAGGATATAGCAGTAGTCTCAAGTGGTCCCATGTGAGTAGTAGCAAGTAGTCCCATGTGAGAACCTTCTTAAAAAATAAGGAACAAAAATTAACTGTTTTATTCTCATTAGAATGAGAAACAAAATACAGAATGTATAGTAACCCTACTCCGAATATAAGAATCACTGCCAAGTACAAATTTAGAAAATATATATCTTTTTTCTGAAACATATATCGTGCTTTCTTCTACATATTTTTAAACTTTCATAACGTTTACATAGGTTTTTGTAACATATAATCTGGACCTTATAACAAAGAGTAAACTGTAAAAATCGGCTTTAATAAAACACAATAAGTTCCAGTATTTATTTTAGGAAAAAAATATTTCATATTTAGGAAATAAATAGGTCATTATTAATGTTTCAAATAATCTAAAATGACAATAGTCCATCTTCAAATATCACTCGAGAAATCAAATATGCGTAATAAAAATAGATGTAGGCCTATCTCTTATGAAGTAGCTGGAAACTTGGGTGAGTAGCGATTTTATCACTTATNATAATACATCTGGAAGCAGTAAGCTTCATTAATTATGAAGACTCAGAGTATAAGTCCCAAGTAGTTTTTTTCCTTTTTATTAAGAATAATTTTAGTTAATAATTTCTTGATTTTTAATAAAATATTTTACTTAATGTAATTTATTTAATAATTATTTTAATTCTGCAAAACAACTCGCTGCTCAGATCTTCCTATGTAAAAGTAAACGGTGTGATAATATTGATCCAAAGTATGAGGCTACTCTCTTTCACTGGAGATATATCCTTAAGTAAATTTTCAATTATTAGTCTATTTTACGCGTGTTCGCAGCGTAATTTGATTATTTAATTTAATTATTTATTCAAAGTATTAAAAATGAATATCAAGAACTTTTAAATTGCAATCTCGATAGGGAATAATAATAAAGGTAGCTGTAATATAATTTATTGTGAATGAAGATGGAAGTATTGACACGTAATGATAATGATCAATTTTTACAAAACACTCGTAAGTAGAATATATTTTTGTAATGCCCACTTTAAATAGCTTAATATAATAGAGGAAAAATATAATTGATTGTTTTACCAAATAGCAAAACAAGAGACGTATTATTGCATTCCATGATGCATTTATTATACGTTTATAACACAAAGAGTGCAAAAATACACTGTCTTTAGACTATGTATTTTTGCGCCTCTCTGTTTTATGAAAATATATATATATATAAAAGATAATGATTTCTGGTTTTTATTGAAAATTCGTATATAGATAATCGGGATCTCACGATCCAAAAGTTTCGATATCTGAATATTTTTCATCTATATAACCCCTTCTTGAGAATAAGGAAGGACAGACAAACAGATGGAAGACGGTAGGAATTTACAGGTCTACAATTTTTTTCAAATTGCAGTCCAAAATAATGATAATAATGATGATCACTAGTATTTCTTAGATTCACAACTGTATACCTACTTTTGCACCCCCTATATATAGAATATACTGTTGTTTTCTATACAAAGAATTTGCTATCAGTTTCTTCAGAAACTACACTAGAATACAACAAAACAAATACGACTTTTGAATTGCAAAACTTGTTTGTCTGTACTCTATTAGTTTTCTAACTATAGATGTTCCATACATACTATTATAACCATTAATTTACATTATGTTTTTATTAATTACAGTTAATTTATTTTAAATTTATATATACATTTCTATTTATTTGTGTCTCGAATTTTGTTTTTTATGTTTCAATATGTTTTAATCATTCTTCTATTAAGAAGTGTCAATTATATATTTATGTAATACAATAAATAACATAGTGTATTATTATATATATTAGATGCATTATTATCAGATTATATGTATACCTAATGCTTATATAATACAATAAACGAAATCCATTTTCATAATTATCTGATAAATAAATTATAGCATGAAAGAATATCGTTTTAATAGTATATTAATTTAATAATAACAATAATATATTGTTTTTATTTAATCATTTATGTTGAGGGAAATTGCCATGTCTAGTCTGTCTGTTTGACAGACAAATGTTATGTTTATCAAATTATATACGTACTTTTTTATCTTTCTAGCTAAATATGTTAAACAATAAGTATCTTATCCGAAATTTACCAAGAAATGGTAAATATTTTACTTTTTAAGTTGATATAAGTCTATAATTTTTGAATGTTTTTGAGTAAATTCAAATTTTAAGTCGATATAAAGAATTTGTCTATTTAAATATTCAAAGATCGTTTTTATTTTCTAATATAATTTCATGAATTTTGAATAGATTCAAGTGAAATTTTTTTTATGTATACTGTACTGTACCTCGACAGACCCTACGTCACAATTCAGAAAGTTTTTCCATATATGGCATGAATTAATACACTATTTAACGATTTAAATATTAGATTGTCTATGCATTTAGACAGATTATAGAAAAAACGTCTATTTATACTTATTTTCTTTATAAGAAATGCGTGATAAATCCAAAAAAAATACGCTTATTGAAACTTATTAGCCTGTCCATTTGTCTGTTAGAAAAAATAAAACTTTTTATGAAATTTTAAAAAAAAATGATATGTCGCTGTATTATATTTTAAAATAATAAATTCATAAAATCATGAGAGATTTTGAATATATATTTTTTAATTATTCAGGTTAATACAAAATAAAAGAAGATATTGTGTGTATTCTGCAACCGTAAATAAATATAAAATATAATGAGATATTTTGCTTTGAACGTTCTAACTGGTGATATAAATAATAAAAATTTCGTGATGACAAATTGCAAGTCGACATGTAAAGAACATTGCATAGAATATGGGAAAAATGCGAAAATCTCCCTTAAATAATTTCTAATGTGTCTTTCATTGTTTTAAATAGAAACATGCTAAATTGGAGAATAATTATTCAATTTGTATTACTGGTTTGATTTGGTTTTATTCTTATATGGCAACACGACACTTATTCTTACGTGTCATGCCTTTTATAGGAAATTTGCCTCCTATTTAGGTATTACAAATGTTAAAAAACAAACTAGAAAAGTCCCCATGGACAGCCGTTTGGCCAGGCGCGAACCCACGACCAATTTTCATTTGTTTGATCCACTCGTTGGGCATTTGTATAATCAAATTAAACGGAATTTTCACCATTACATTTCTTTAGAAGAGTGAAAACTCTATATACTTTGTAGTTTTTAATTCTAAATCGTCTTGTGCTATTAGATTCTCCTACAGTAGTTTTGCCCAAACTACATGTTCCTGAGCCAAATTTGACCTACGAAAATATTCGGCACACCATATAACTGATAGAACAGGTCAGGTCTACTTTATATATGTATATAATACATAAAATATTTGTGGCCCATTTTATGCGCAATTTGATCATCCAATCAGAACTTCCGGGTGCTACTACGCTTCAGTAATGATTTTTTTTTCTACATACCGCGTTTTATTTATATTTGTTTTACAATATAATACATTATTTCAAACTCAAATGTGTAAGAAATATGGAAGAGTGTTCGGAAATCAAACCCGAGTTCTTCTGAAAACCTTGGTTTCCTTCTATACCACATTGTGAATGGTTATTAAAGATGAAAGCTATTTACAAAGAATCATTAATACATAATCGTAAAATATTTATAACATTAAAATTTTTATAAAATCCTCAGAAATTTATTCGTATAAAATAGTAATGTCGTTTAACGCAATTGAAACAAGATTTAGATAGTAAATATGTCAAAATTGTTTTTTAATTGAGTTCAGTTATATATTCATCGAATAAAATATTTATTTAGAAATAAATTAAACTATAAAAAATAGCACTTCTATCTTTCCTAATTAAGAATAAAGTACTGTATTACGTTGAGACTAGAAACAGCTGGTTAGTGTCTTATTGCCTATTGCTTTATCGATCTTTTAAGTAATTCTGTGATTGGCAATGGAAAGAACTTTTATATCCTTCAAAAAAAATTAAGATTTATTTATAATTTAATTTAAATCCAGAATATAGGATTGACAACTTACTTTGATTTAAGAGTTTAGTGCTTATTAATGGGCTCAACTAAATTCGATACTATAAATGATGTTGCGATGATGTACAGTACATAATTAGTCATTATTTAATTATTGCACTCTCTGGTCGATTTTATTTCCTTCATTTAATATTTTTACTTTATTATTTAATTATTTACAATATCAAAGATAAAATCAATTGCCAATGTAAAATGCATATCTTAAAATAGATTTTGTAATATTTTATGAGATTTCTTAAAAAAATTTAATTTAAAAACTTGAAAGAGAATTTAAATATGTTTTGTAAACAGTAAAATGTTGACCTATAAATTTTTAATAATGTGTACATATATAATTTACAATGCTTTCTAAACTTATCAAATAAATAGAAAAATATAATAGAATTATATTCATTTACACAACACTTTCAGAAAATATTCCTTACCAAATGTAATATAATTATTAATAAATTAGAAACAATTATGTGTTAATAATAATTACATTACGGTTTTTATATAAAAGTATAAAAGTTCACCAAGCTTATTAATATTTTGGGATATTTAAAAAAATGCTGATCACGAATGTATAAATTTTTAAATGTGTTTTTATTTGGCGAAACCAAGACTTAATTCGAATATCAAACTTTTAAATTGCTCCTGAAAACCATATTGTGTCGGTTTTTCTTCGTGTTTGACGTAATACATATTACATACAGATACAAAGTTAACGATAGAAAAGCTCTCAAAGAGAATAGACAAATCAATGTTGTATATTTTGGTGGTGTGTGTATATATATATATTTACACCACCAAAATATATAACATTGATTTGTCAATTGATTTGTATATATATATATATATACCACCAAAATNTATATATATATACCACCAAAATATATTATAGAAATATTATAGAAATATATAAAAATATATAGAAATACTCGTATTATAGAAAGAGAGAGAGAGAAAGAAAGAAAGAGATGAAGGGCGAGAGAAACTGTTAAAATCAGTTGATTTGATAAGTATAATATCCTTTAAGTTTAAGAATAAATTGTAAATCGAATCGACCCTTTGTTGTTAAAAGAGTATCGAATCTCCATTAAGATTCTGCACCTAACGACACTTTTCCAAGACTGAGTCATCATTAGAAGTAAAGATTTCTGACATTTGACATCCACTTGTTCGATTCCTTTATCCTCCAGTGTTAAATTTTTGTAACTTTATACTCAATCTAACAAGAAAAAGAAAACTTTATTTAATAAAAATTAAATTAAAACTCTCTCTAGACAATTAAAATACTAATTTATCTCGATATTTTTGCCCTGTAAATAATTTTTATTACATATTTACATTATTCTCTCTGTGTGTGCAATTGATAATTTTGTATAATAATAATAAGAATACATTTTATATATTTATTTAGATACAGTTTATAAAACAATTAAACGAAATAAATCATAAAAAATCTTTAATTTAATAATGTATTTAGACATTCAGGGACATTAATTATCGTTAAGTATTAAAAATCAACAAATTATATGAAATTAATTTGTTGGCTGTAAATACAATAAACGATTTGAAATGCAAATATTTATTTTTTAGGAAAAAATGTCTCAGAGATGTGCAACGTTAATAAGTAAATTGAATTTGATCGTTCTTCGTTAAAGACTATATTAACCTTCACAAGATAATTACAATATGGTAATTTTATCTGATAGCATTATAAGTAAATTAATTTATTGATATAATTTTACAGATTTTATCAATTTACTCTTTAACAAAGATTGACAGAATGTGTATACAATGATTTAACGTTATTCTAATGAGAAATTAATATAATATAATAATGTTTAATTTTGCATAAAAAACACACATACATCTACTTTTTAAAAAAGAAAATAAATTAAATTGTTAATTAAAATTCAATATACAGCTCTTAATACAAAAATAACCTTTAAATATTGTTTACATTAATAAAAATTCATTACTGAATTCTTATCAGAAAAATTAAATGAATTTTTGGGTTGCAATTTGAAGAAATTATAGACCTGTAAATTCTCACTGTCGTGTGTCTGTCCGTCTGTCCATCTTTCCTTTATCTCGAGTTACATAGATGACCGGCATGACTCCGTTGTTATCAGGAAAAGTATGATTTACAGGCGCACGACACAACTAAATTGAGAGCATATATTTTAAATTAAATAAATTAAAAATACAACTAAAATTGCAGCCCAAAATTTAAATTTAATTTATTTACTTTCTTTACTACAGTAAATTCTTCAAATATAGTAAATGTTGACAAGAGAAAAAATCTGTATACAAATTGTATACGTGCAACATTTCAAAACGTATACATCTTCGGGTTATAGGAGTAGTAGTATAAAGTAGATGACTGTATTATGTTACAGTATAAGAAAGATCTGACCATCTGCTTTGTATTATTTAAGGCATGGTATATGATATAGTGTAAAGGTTGTTGTTTCACATAGTTCTCATCAGCAATTCTACTTTGGAACCAATAAACTATTTGTGTTTCTGACTTGAACATCAGAATGTTGCAAAGCTGGTTGACGAATCAAGTCACACAACCGAATTCTTTATCTGAGAAATTTCTTTAGGAATGCTTTCTAGTGAAGTCGTGTTTTTGAATCTAAATCTGAAACTGGCTTTCATGAAAATGGTTTGAAAATAAGAAAAATCTTGCTGGTTTATTTACCAAAATGGCTAATGTTTAAGTAAAGAGATTTACTTCCATCACAGACTATTTATTTGCCTTTAGTTTGGTTTACGTTAAAGAAATGTAGTGTCATATATAAGATAATTTGCATATATTTATTAATTTCGTGAGAATTGCTTCCTCAATAAAATATTTAACTTTAATGACTAAATTACAACGATAGATTTATTTACTATGAATTTATTAAACAAATTTTCTGCTAATGGCCGGTCGTATGACTTAAGTTATTCCTATTAAAAGTATGATAGATGAGAATAATAAAATAAAAGCTTTGCTATTCTTGTTTGCACTTTATGAAGATTACCTTCAAGGATTTTATCTCATCTAAATTTATTTAATAGATGTATGAAAAATGTTTAATTTATAATCAAATGTAAATTAAATTTTATATTAAATAACATTTAATATTTTAATATTTATATCAATGCCATTAATTACTTTCTTAGTTGGTTTTTTTTATTTAATTTGTTTAGTATTATTTTAAAAAATTGCCATTGATAAATGCTCATCCACATTTATTTTTTTTTTAATTGAAGATCGCATTCTAATTTGTTGGACTGCAATTTTAAAAAAATGCAGACCTGTAAAATCCCGCTGTTGCCCGTCTATCTGTTTGTTTGACCTTCCTTAATCTCAAGAACGGTGTTAGTTAGATGAAAGCGGAGACCTGCGAGTGGAAACATTAGGTGCAGGAGACCCGAATTAACTATATATACGAACTTCCGGTCTAGTATGGGGAAGTCACGTGATTTAAATTCAAAAATTTCCCCCACAACAGAGTTACATAGATGACCGGCATGACTCCGTTGTTATCAGAAAAAGTATGATGTACAGGAGCAAGACTCTATTAATTTGAGATCAAGAACATATATTTTAAGCAATTATTTATTGTGTCACAATGCCGAGCTGCAATTTCTAATCATATTTTTAATTTATTTAATTTAAAATATATGATTTAGATCTCAAATTAGTAATTTCTTGCTCCTGTACATCATACTTTNTCGTGTTTGACGTAATAAATATTACATACAGATACAAAGTTAACGATAGAAAAGCTCTCAAAGAGAATAGAAAAATCAATGTTGTATATTTTGGTGGTGTGTGTATATATATATATTTACACCACCAAAATATATAAAATTGATTTGTCAATTGATTTGTATATATATATATATATATATACCACCAAAATATATTATAGAAATATTATAGAAATATATAAAAATATATAGAAATACTCGTATTATAGAAAGAGAGAGAGAGAAAGAAAGAAAGAGATGAAGGGCGAGAGAAACTGTTAAAATCAGTTGATTTGATAAGTATAATATCCTTTAAGTTTAAGAATAAATTGTAAATCGAATCGACCCTTTGTTGTTAAAAGAGTATCGAATCTCCATTAAGATTCTGCACCTAACGACACTTTTCCAAGACTGAGTCATCATTAGAAGTAAAGATTTCTGACATTTGACATCCACTTGTTCGATTCCTTTATCCTCCAGTGTTAAATTTTTGTAACTTTATACTCAATCTAACAAGAAAAATAAAACTTTATTTAATAAAAATTAAATTAAAACTCTCTCTAGACAATTAAAATACTAATTTATCTCGATATTTTTGCCCTGTAAATAATTTTTATTACATATTTACATTATTCTCTCTGTGTGTGCAATTGATAATTTTGTATAATAATAATAAGAATACATTTTATATATTTATTTAGATACAGTTTATAAAACAATTAAACGAAATAAATCATAAAAAATCTTTAATTTAATAATGTATTTAGACATTCAGGGACATTAATTATCGTTAAGTATTAAAAATCAACAAATTATATGAAATTAATTTGTTGGCTGTAAATACAATAAACGATTTGAAATGCAAATATTTATTTTTTAGGAAAAAATGTCTCAGAGATGTGCAACGTTAATAAGTAAATTGAATTTGATCGTTCTTCGTTAAAGACTATATTAACCTTCACAAGATAATTACAATATGGTAATTTTATCTGATAGCATTATAAGTAAATTAATTTATTGATATAATTTTACAGATTTTATCAATTTACTCTTTAACAAAGATTGACAGAATGTGTATACAATGATTTAACGTTATTCTAATGAGAAATTAATATAATATAATAATGTTTAATTTTGCATAAAAAACACACATACATCTACTTTTTAAAAAAGAAAATAAATTAAATTGTTAATTAAAATTCAATATACAGCTCTTAATACAAAAATAACCTTTAAATATTGTTTACATTAATAAAAATTCATTACTGAATTCTTATCAGAAAAATTAAATGAATTTTTGGGTTGCAATTTGAAGAAATTATAGACCTGTAAATTCTCACTGTCGTGTGTCTGTCCGTCTGTCCATCTTTCCTTTATCTCGAGTTACATAGATGACCGGCATGACTCCGTTATTATCAGGAAAAGTATGATTTACAGGCGCACGACACAACTAAATTGAGAGCATATATTTTAAATTAAATAAATTAAAAATACAACTAAAATTGCAGCCCAAAATTTAAATTTAATTTATTTACTTTCTTTACTACAGTAAATTCTTCAAATATAGTAAATGTTGACAAGAGAAAAAATCTGTATACAAATTGTATACGTGCAACATTTCAAAACGTATACATCTTCGGGTTATAGGAGTAGTAGTATAAAGTAGATGACTGTATTATGTTACAGTATAAGAAAGATCTGACCATCTGCTTTGTATTATTTAAGGCATGGTATATGATATAGTGTAAAGGTTGTTGTTTCACATAGTTCTCATCAGCAATTCTACTTTGGAACCAATAAACTATTTGTGTTTCTGACTTGAACATCAGAATGTTGCAAAGCTGGTTGACGAATCAAGTCACACAACCGAATTCTTTATCTGAGAAATTTCTTTAGGAATGCTTTCTAGTGAAGTCGTGTTTTTGAATCTAAATCTGAAACTGGCTTTCATGAAAATGGTTTGAAAATAAGAAAAATCTTGCTGGTTTATTTACCAAAATGGCTAATGTTTAAGTAAAGAGATTTACTTCCATCACAGACTATTTATTTGCCTTTAGTTTGGTTTACGTTAAAGAAATGTAGTGTCATATATAAGATAATTTGCATATATTTATTAATTTCGTGAGAATTGCTTCCTCAATAAAATATTTAACTTTAATGACTAAATTACAACGATAGATTTATTTACTATGAATTTATTAAACAAATTTTCTGCTAATGGCCGGTCGTATGACTTAAGTTATTCCTATTAAAAGTATGATAGATGAGAATAATAAAATAAAAGCTTTGCTATTCTTGTTTGCACTTTATGAAGATTACCTTCAAGGATTTTATCTCATCTAAATTTATTTAATAGATGTATGAAAAATGTTTAATTTATAATCAAATGTAAATTAAATTTTATATTAAATAACATTTAATATTTTAATATTTATATCAATGCCATTAATTACTTTCTTAGTTGGTTTTTTTTATTTAATTTGTTTAGTATTTTATTTTAAAAAATTGCCATTGATAAATGCTCATCCACATTTATTTTTTTTTTAATTGAAGATCGCATTCTAATTTGTTGGACTGCAATTTTAAAAAAATGCAGACCTGTAAAATCCCGCTGTTGCCCGTCTATCTGTTTGTTTGACCTTCCTTAATCTCAAGAACGGTGTTAGTTAGATGAAAGCGGAGACCTGCGAGTGGAAACATTAGGTGCAGGAGACCCGAATTAACTATATATACGAACTTCCGGTCTAGTATGGGGAAGTCACGTGATTTAAATTCAAAAATTTTATTCCTTTATAAATAAAGAAGTTTATAGTTTAAATTTAATTTTAATTTACGTCTATAATATAAAATATTAATTAATGATCCAGTGTGTTAGTAACGAATTTTTTTTTCTCAAATTATACAAAATTTAATAATGGAATTAAATTTACATTATCGAATTATTTCTTTCACAAATTATAACCTTGTTTTAGGATGTAATACAGTATTTAAGATTAAAACTAATAACTAAATTTAGATGAAAAAAAATTTAACATTAAACTTTTCTATCATTAAATTAAAATTCATTAATGAGATGGCAGCAATTTTTGTTAAAATATTACTTTGTACGTTTTAACAGTCTTTTAACATCATTAAGTAATTTTTTCCCTTCTAACAGAATGTTTAATAAAGTCTTAAAATTCAATTATAATTTTTCATAAATTTTTAAAAACTGTTCATAAGTTTTATAATTTCCTTTGAAGTATTCCGTTCATTTTATAACCACATAAAAGCAGTTTCACTAAATCATACTCTTTTAAATTTACATTTTTAATTTCACAAAACTCAAAACAGAAACTTAACTTAATTAATAAATAAATATTAAATTTATATTACAACAAAAATCATGCTGGAAACAAATTTATTTTTCATTAAATAACTTAACAGATATGTATATTGAATATTTGGCATGACAATGATGGAATTTTTTTTCATCCTCGACACGTTTTCCTATCACGAAAATACACAGAGTATTGTTATCTGGTAGTTTATTCTGTACAAAAGGGTCCTATTGAAAAAAAAACTTTCTAATTGTTTGAAAGAAATGCACTTTCTTTGACGAACAACTAAACTATGATAAGTTCTAACAAGGAAACTCGCTTAAGATAAGTAGCGCAGCGTGGCGAATAGACTTTACTAAGATACGTTCCTAATTACCCATGACCTCTGTTGCATTAGTTACTTTACTCTACCACTCGTGACAACAATGTGCTATATATGCCTAAGATCACTTTGCCATCGCATTAGTTACATAAGGCTGATAGAACTCACTACTCTGGAAAATGTTTATTTTTACAATTTTCATTTCGCCTGTATCCTTTGCACAACTTTTTTCTTTCTTCACTCCCCCCCTAACGTGGCAGTGATAAGTTACTTTATTGGATTTCGCTATTTCTTTGTCCTTCAAACAATTTACTGATTAACTTTTTTATTGTTTTAAAATTTATCGAACTTTTATCTTAAATTATTTTTCTTTACAACAACTTTTATTTTAATTTTCAATTTTTCATTTTTTATTTTATTTTTTCCCCTTTTATTGATCTTTACCTTTCAAAAAATTAGAAACTGATTTTAATAATTTTCTTATATTTTTTTTTGTCAGTATAAAACTCGTAAGCAATTTTCTCTATGTTTTTTTTTTCTTTCTTTTCTTCGGTTTATTATTAAAAATTAATCAAATAGTTTATAGAAAGTATGTACTTTACTTTATAACACAATCCATCAAAATATATTTATATATAATGTATAGTAAATTTTTTAGATACAAGCATAATAAATTATATATATATATATATCTTTTATACATAATTTCAACGACAAAGAATTATGAATATTTATATAAATTTATTATTAATGAATAAATATTTTCTATGTGGATTTATATAACTAATGGAAGTGTATTTAACTGTCTTTTTGAAAAAACAACAACAACAAAAAGAAAAAACATTATTTTCAAGAAAATTTAATTTTAATAAATTTTAATTTCATTAAAATTACAACTAGAGAAGTGAAAAATTAATTAATCTTAATTAGACGTGTACAACATAAGTCAAATAAAGAATATTGCAAATTTTTATTTTATTTTCTAAAAAAATAACTATGAATAAACTTTCAAGTAATTATAATGTAGTTCTAATTATAAATGATCGTGAAATGAAATTAAGTTGCAGAATTTTTAAGAAATATTAAAATGAATTCAATTAGTTATATTAATTAAGCTATTCGAAAACTTAAATTGGTTTATTTTGTATTGATTTTTTTAAAATTTGAATCTAGATTTTATTTTATTTTATTTAAATATGTAAACTTGAAAAATAGAAGAAAACTGGAATTTATAAGGAAGCATAAAAATTAATTAATTTATTAAAACATTTAATCATAGAAAGTACTTTAATTATTATATAATTAAATGTAGTTTTACATCGAAGATAAGCACTTATTATCTACACATACTGCGGATTTTTATAATTAACATAATTATAATTTTGTCTACAAAACTTCAAAAAATATTCCTAATAGAAATTTATTAAGAAGAAAAATATTAAAATTTAAATTATAATTTGCTTAAAATAATTTCAACATTTTGAATATTTAAAAAAAAAAAAAAACTAATTAAAAGAGAATGTATACAGCTCAAGAAATAAATGAAAGTTTAAAAAATTAATTTTGAAATTAAACGCTTAGTGTACCAGTAAATAATTAAAGATTTCGATTAATCTTTTAAACAATACTCAGATTAATGAATTTAGAGAAAACTATTATTTCTATCTACTAGCCCAGGAGTTCTTAAATATTTTTCCTTCACGGACCCCTTTTAAGTCAGGTGAAGATCACAGACCTCTTCTCGATATAATCTTTTTAAATGCCTTTAAAAAACAAACATGTTATAATAATATATATGTGCTTCTTCCTTAACACAATAATAAACGCTAGAATTTCCTGCATGGGGATGTTTTAAGACCCAACAGAGCCTGACATACAACGGCCCCATGGGCTCCCTAAAAGAGTTAATAATCACAATAGAAGGTATTTTTACACAATAATTAACAATTACACACAATAACACAAAATTTCAAACTACTAAACACGTAAACGATTTTTCCAGATGTGCAATAACTGTAATTTGGTATGAAAATGTCTGTACTTTCTATTGTTGAAGCAGATTTAGCTAATGCTATTGTAATTTATACTACAATAATTTCATAAGTGAAGAGATGCTTGATTAGATTAGAGGATAGTGAAAATTCAGATAGTGAGTTGATTATTACGCTTCCAAGTCTACAGACCCTTGCTTAAGAATCACTGCGTGTTAGCCAATAATAAAAGAATTTATATTTAGAATAATCTACCATCGTTTTTTAAAAGAATAAACATACTAGAATATTAATATTTTTTTTATTTTTGTCTTCTATTCCTTAATAAAATATATTAAACCACCGAAAAAACTTTTTAGTTTATTTACCGTCTGTAACTTATATTCTCAAGATATTGTAAAGTTATCTTCATTTTTCTAAAAACTTTTTCTTTATTCTATTTAGTTTGAAAGGTTTTATGTCACAATATTTAAATGGCTTTAAAACTGAATATGTTTTGTATAAATAAATGGCCTTTTCATGCAAAATTGTTTTGAAAATAAAGAACGATTTCAAATAAAGTCTTTACAATTTATATAACTATTTTATAATTTATTTTATGTAATATATAATAAATGAATATAATAATAATAATAATTTGTATAGGAAAATTATAAGAATAAACAAATGGGAACTACCTTATTTTAATTTGGATTCCAGATTCGAATCCAGTCCGAATCACTTGTTTCATCATCAAAGTATTGCCAGTGTGACGTTTCTGGCATTCTCAGAAAATACAATAAAGTAGGCCTATAAGACGAAAAGATGCATTATTATATAATTTACTCTTTATATTTATAAAATACTATAGGACTTGTAGGTACTTCGAATTTCTGTTTCAGTTTAGTATTTCTTTTTAATTTTAATAATATGTATTATAAATGAGAACGTAGTCTATCTTATAGCGAAACTATTATTATTATACTAATTCCATAAATATTAAATAATGTAATATTTCATTCATCTAACCTCTTGCATAAAATATTTGAATTTTTTTAAAAATTCCAATAGAATGAATAATTAAAAACCTTCATAAATCTAAAAGTCTAAAATCTTCTTAAAAACTTTAATAAAATTACTGCGTTCAATAATAATTGTTAAATAACTTTTATTTGTAATATATAAATTCAAATTATTATATCTTGTATGTACAGGGTGTGCAAAAGTAGGTAAACAGTTTTTATTATGGAAAAATCTGCAGGGAAAAAACAGGAAAAAATACATTAATTCTTATGTGTAAAACACAATAAGGAATTTAAAATAATAATAATAATAATAAACTGTGCACCGAACATCTGTATTTCTCAGATTCACAATTGTATACAGTAAAACCTGTAAAAATGAAACCAAAATAAAACGGAAATCTGTCTAAACAAAAAATTCTTCAGAACAGAGCTATTTTCTATGTTAGAAAAACACCTGTTTAAAGCGAAAACCTGCCAAACCGGAAAAACATTCATGCGATCCGGTTTACGCAGGTTTTACTGTACTCACTTTTGCACCTCCCCTGTACGTACTGTATATAATGTAATAACTGAACCTATATGGGATCGTCCATATATTACGTAACGTTATTTTTATACGTTTCAACTACCTTCACATCCCTTACGCCTCGTAACATTGTCACACATACCTACCAAAAAATTACTTAACGCATATCGATCAGCCCTGAATTGTACAGAGTATCAAACAGAACATTTTATTAAATACACGTATAACATAGAAAGAATTAGCATAAACAGTACGATTTGCCATGTAACAGTTCAGAAACAAAATGAATGATTCTGTTACTCAAAGGTTGAGATCTGCCATTACGTAACATTTTTGTAAATACCTGCACCTCTTTGTTACGCGTCGTAACGATAACTTGCATACTCACACACCTATATTTGAATATATTTTAGAAGAAAAATATTAAAATTTAAATTATAATTTGCTTAAAATAATTTCAACATTTTGAATATTTAAAAAAAAAAAAAAACTAATTAAAAGAGAATGTATACAGCTCAAGAAATAAATGAAAGTTTAAAAAATTAATTTTGAAATTAAACGCTTAGTGTACCAGTAAATAATTAAAGATTTCGATTAATCTTTTAAACAATACTCAGATTAATGAATTTAGAGAAAACTATTATTTCTATCTACTAGCCCAGGAGTTCTTAAATATTTTTNTTTAACATTATCATAAATTTTAAAATTTAAATATAATTATTATTTAAAAGAATTTTAAAATATATATAAATATTAAAGTCACTTAGAAGAAGAAAAATGCAAAGTTACTTTAAATGATGAAAACGTTAATGAGATTTTTCATTAAAAATAAAATTAAACAAACTGATTTTGAACATAATTTAAAATTTCAAAGTATAAAAAAACAAATAATAAATTAAATAATTGTAATAAGTAAAATTTTATAAATTAAATAAACTAAATAAAATTATAAGCAAACTTTTAAAACTTTTAATTTAAATTAAAATGTAATAAATTGATAATTTAGTTTACATAAATAAAATTTTACAAAAATTAAATATTCGAATGTTTGTGTTTAATTTTCCAATGTTATATTTTATATAAAATGCCAGAAGTCATAATAAGAGATAATTAAAATTACGGGGATGAGATTCTAAAAGTAATGAAGTTTAATTAATTAATTTTAAAAAAAAGTTTTAATAAATTCATAAGAGATACAAATTTGATGTATCAAAATTAAAATCAACAGAAAGAAATTGTTGTTATTGTTGATACTTAAAGCATTATCTCGACTGAGAAAATATTTATTAATTTTAATTTTTACTGAAATTTCTTGTCAATTGGTCAATATTTATTATACTCGAATATTAGCTTAACAGAATGTGTATGACTGTGGATATATTATTATTTTCCAAGTAAATTCAAATTTATTGAAAATAATCACGAATAAAACTTCTGAACAAGTTCATGAAAAGTTATTTAAAGAATAAAAAATTCCATTAAACTCCTTTAGAAATATTTAGAAAGAAGCAAAGTGACACCCCGATGATTTGTATATTTAGTCATTTGACTACTTCATGAATTTTATTTATAAGTTATTATTGCCAACATACAATTGAAATAAGAATTTCTGATAATGATGTCAAAGGTTGCAATCAAATATCAAATCACCTGACTTTCTCCATAATATAATTCTTCATGATATCTAACTTGATCATTTATTCTTTCCTTCTCGACTGAATTATTCTAGTCAAATTCTAGACAATAATAAATCGTGAGTTATTAATTTATTTAAATAACAAGAAAAAAAAGTTCGTAATTTTATACTTTGAACAAAATCAATAATAAAATAAGACAATTTTTTACACTAACGACATTATCAGTTTACGTGACGTTTCTCAATTATTTAAATAAAATAAAATATGCAAAGAATATCTTCTTAATTTTTGAAAGAGAATCTTCTTTATATATTAAAAGTTCTGACGAATGATAGATAATCGTTAGTTCTCAGATATATATATAAAATGTTAAATTTTAAGTTGAAACCATTGTAAGTAGGCGTGTTCTTGTAAGATCAGCAGATGTGATGCGACATATCGCCAGCTGCTCCAACTAGTCGAGTTGTCCGCCTACACCTGCTCTGATTTTCACAAATAGCGGGAAAAAGGTCGAATTTTCTGTATTATACTCTTTGGAAAATCGAAAGTTTAAATCGGATAGCATTGGTTTGACAGGTAAACTCCGCCTACATTTCCTTTTCTCTTTTTTTTTACATTCTTGAACTTTTATTATCCATATTATATTCCACATCAAAAATATATTCTTTTTTGCTATTTTTCAACTTTAAAGTTTAAGAATTAGCATTTATACAGTTTATAAATTTAACAAATAAAATTAAATATAATACAATATTCCTAGCGTATATACTAAGCTAACAAACAAGACTGCAAACGTTCATTTAGTTTCTTATGAACAAAATATAGAGAAATAAAATAAATACATTAGCGTTACTTTAAATAATTTTAATGGAAAAAAATTAATATCTGACATAAATATTTACGTAATGATAAAATCGCACAGAAAAGACTTTTTAAGCAGTAAACTTTGTTAAATTTCTTTAATTTTTAGTAATTTAAAATTCAATTTTTTAAATATGACAATCAAAAGTAAAGGAGCAAAAATTATTGTGAATCGTTACAGTAATTTTTGTCAATTTTTAATCATATTTTTAATTTATTTCATTTAAAATATATGCTCTCCACTTCAAATTAGTAGTGTCTTGCCCCTGTACATCATACTTTTCCTTTAACAATAGAGTCATGCCAGTCATGTATGTAACTCCGTTCGGGGGAAAATTTTTGAATTGAAATCACGTGAATTTCGGTCTATATCGGATGTTAATGTTTCATTAATCAGGACCTCTTGCCCCTAAACTTTCCATATCTGATATAGGCGTTCACCTATCTAACATCGTACGCAGAATCAAAAAGGACAGCCAGACAGACGGACGAGAGTGAGGAATTTATAGGTCAATAATATTTTTCAAATTGCAACTGAATAAAACATTTTTTAAAACATCATAACGTGTTGCTATCGACAATACAAGACGCTTGTATTTATAAATGTTTTCCTCATTCCTTCACTCTTTACATTTTAAAACCCGTTTGTGCTTTTTACACATACAAAATAAATTATTTACATATTAAAAAGTATAATTTTATGTTTATTTAAATAAAATTTTACAGTTTGTTTTAGATTTTTATTTTCGTTTATGTAAATTACTACAAAACGAGAATTAATTCTCTGACTGTTGATATTTGGCCACATGTTTAAAATAAGAAACAAGCTTAGAATAATTTATTTTATGAGAATTAAATATAGTAATTAATGCAAGGGGAAAAAGAGAAAAGGATTTTAAAAGTAGCAATAGCACAATTCCCTTTCGTATGGAAATAGCAACTACGAGTCAAAGAGAGAGGAAAAAAAGCAGTTTAGATAATGGAGTTGCCAAACATAATCATCTGAAACCTTCCAGTAATTCCCTCAGATCTTTGTTCAGAATATAATGGCTCAGCAAAACTATTAGTTTTGCCAAGCATTATATTTTATAAGGATTTCTTTAAATTTCTCTTATGGTATGATTACTTTTAATCAGTATTTAGTTTTCCGTAGGAAATTTTTCATATTAAAAACGAAATCTATGGTAATAACTACTTTGTATTTTTATACATAATGTCAGAAGAATTATAATAAGTGACATAATGTCTTATATAATTTATTATGTATTATACAAAAAAAATCCATCGTAACTTTCCCGGAAAAAACTTAAATTATCAGATTTTATTAAAATAACTATTTATATTAATTATTATTAAATGGTAAAAAGCTTCATTTTGAGGATAAAAATAAGTTTTAGAAAAATTGCAAATGCATATAACAAGTAAAATCATCATTAAGCCCGATTGCACTCGCTATACGAACACACGATCCCCCCTCTATTTCCCCCCTTTAACCACCAAAACTTAATAGCTTCGATCCCCCTAATACATAAACCTTCTTGCAAAATTTTAGAATTTTTCGACCAAAATAACGGAAGCTTTAAATTGGATAAAGGTAAACGTGCCCCCCCCCCATTCTAACATATGTACATAATAGAAACCCCAAATATATATATATTTTTGAATTTCTCGATGTTTTAAGATTCCCGAGTCTAAAAATAAAATGATTAGAGATGTCATTTTAATCCGATCGCCATATTTTCCCTTTGTGGAAAGTAAAATCATATTAAAAGTATAAAAGATATTAAATAAATTTAATACTTTCTTGAAAATTATTTAATTTATTTTACAGTATGCTGTTTTATTTAAATTTATCTTAATTAATTACATTTATAAATCATGCATTTTTTTTAATTTCATAAATAAATCAATACACATAATTGCAATTTAACTTCTTAGATACACATTGTTAACGACAGAATCGGTATCAGGAAAGTCATCATTAACCCTGAATGCGACAGTAATTAGGTGCCGAGGAAAGTAAAGAGGCAAAGGAAAGCCAAGTAGCAAAGAAGAGTGGATCAGACTCTACAAGTGCCAAGAAATAACAGTAGCATGGCAATTGTAGCAGAGATACCGCAGTTTCTATTGGATATAGTAACAGAACAATCTGTATGTTACGACTGAAGGAAGTCTACGTGTTTGTAACACAAAATTAATTGATAAATACAAATTTTCATCATATCAATATTAAATTGGCTGTGTTATTTATGTATACACATTGAACTTTTTACGAAAATTGATTGCATTATCCTTAAATTAATACGTAAAATCGAAGAATAAAATGATAATTTTCAGCTTCAATAAATAATATATTCTTAATAACTAAACAAAATATTTTTTTAATATAATAATTTCGTATTCGTGAAAGACTGTTGCTTCTGGCTAAATGTATCAATATAGCTAGAAGATCTCATTATAATAAAAGAATTTAGTAATTGGTAAAATTATTCTTTTATTCCTCTAACTGAAGACAGAAAGGGAAAAAAACATTAATGATATTTATTAAAATAATTTTAAAGTACATTTTCAAAATAATTCGTAATTTATCTGAAGAAGAATGAAGCATTGAATCGATTGAATAATGTAGTAAATAAATTAAAAATCATGTTTTACTACGAATTACTTTTCTTTACAATTAAAGTTTTCTGTAAAGTTTAGATCCAGCCTTTTCTTTAAATTACTTTAGAACATAAATGATAGCCAAGGATAATTAAGAATCATTAGAAAGACAAGGACGTGAAAATTACTCAACTTAAACCAACCATTACTCGAAAACAAGACACTGTTCGTTCTGATGACTCTCGGAAATTCGATACCAAATCCAATAAAATAGTCCTCCAATCTAATGTTTCTGAAGAAATTGGTATATCGTAGAGGAAAACAAAACCCTCTCGACGTTAATTTTTGATAAATATCTCCGTAATTATTTTATCATACAAGATTTCAATAGAAATAAATAACTTCTCAATTGATGACGTCGAAGAAATATCAAAAAAGTGAAACAAAAATCTTGTTGATAAGAAAATGATGTTGATTTACTGAAGAAATAGTTACTGGCCAAACTGAACAACATACAAATAGTAGGGTTCAATGTGTTTGTTGCTTCCAGTCACGGTATGTTTGGTCAGAAGGGAAAACAGAAATAAATTGGATAGTAGTGATCCAAAATGCAGTAACTTTTGGATTAACTTAGGAATTTCAAGTAATTTAATATTGTCAAATTTAAAAATTCATTTTAGAATTCGTATTCAGGATAACGAGGAAGTTTGCGCTGGAATGACGTATTCTTTTAATGCTTTTCTTTAATATATTCTATAAAAAAAATGCATTATTAAATTGTGTTATAGTATCAAAGTTGGACGATGCAACACGCTAAACAACTTCGGATAAATTTATAATTTTATTAACATGATGAATCGAAACTTTTATTTTTATTTTCTTTTATTATTTTTCCTCAAAATACACATAAGTATATAACAGTCTACGTATCTCATATTCATATAAGACGAAAATAAATGGCATGGTCCAGAGAGCATTAACAACATCTCTGACATTTATCTATTCTTAGAATTCATTTCATCGAAGTTTTGCATTAAATAAAAGATCAATTTGCATATATACCCTATAAATTATCGTTAAGATATGTTTTAATTAAAATTTTAGATTCCGAAATGCATAATTTTAAACATGATTAAATTTAAAAATTTTAATTTTTTCCGCTTCTCTCTAGAAGGAAAACTAAGATAATGGAGTTTATCTTTATCTTTTGAGTTTCAGCTAATGTTTACTGAATACACCAAAGCTATTTAACTAAATAAAACTTAGTAAAAAGAATATTTTCGATCGTAATTGTTCAAACAAAAGTAATCGATACCGAAGGGAGATTTTAGCTATTCACTAAAGATTTGATCACGTTGCATTCTATAAGCTTAGTTTATTCATTACAGTTGATAAAAGAAGCTGGGGTGAAAGAACTGGAGTCATTTGAAGTGTTTAAAAATCTATATTTAATAATTAAGTAAATTTTCCAATAACTACTCAGTTAAATATTTAAATAGAAATACACGTAGAATTTAAGTAGACTATTATTGTCTAAAGAATTAATTACAATTTTCGATATTCTTAATTTATTAATGATATTTTTTCTGGGTATCTTTAGAAGGTTAACGACAAAGAAACTGTTTACTTGGAATAAGGGCGTATAGAAGAACTGACGAAGAAATCACATCATTACATAGACTTATATGTTGGTACAGTACTCAGACGGCGCCATTGAAAGGAATTTACCGTTACCTTTTGGATAATGAGAATGAATGTTATTTAGTTAACGTAGATCTAATTCACCGAAAGCGTTACATGTGTTGAAGAAAGAAAGTGTCCTCCAACACTCTCCTGATCAGCAATTACTGCATAAGATGGATTAGAAAAACAAGTTTCCTTCCTTTTTCCTTTCTATTTCCCTACTTAGAATTATCTCCAAACCAAAGCCAGGCTGCAATTTTTAATTATATTTTTTATTTATCTAATTTAAAATATATGCTCTCGATTTTAGTAGTGTCTTGCCCCTGTACATCATACCTTTCCTAATAACAACAGAGTCATGCAGGTCATCTATGTAACTTCGTTCTGAGAGAAATTTTTGAATTGAAAACATGTGACTTCCCTTTTAGACCGGAAGTTCGTATATAGTTAATCGGGGCTCCTGCCCCTAAGCTTTTCATATCTGGTCTCGACTTTCATTTATCTAACGCCGTTCTCGAGATTAAGGAAGACCTGATAACAGTTGGAATTATACGTCTACAATTTTTTTGAAATTGCAAACCAATAATTCTATTAAAATAAAATCTATATTCTTTACATTTCTGATTGAATACATAGAATTTAATTACTGTTCATTGTGAGCTCTAATAAATAATTAACTGGCATAATAAGATAAACTCCATTTATCAATGAATTAACGAAAGATTAAGGTTTCTTTCGCACACAACATTAACCAAGCTAAAAGAACATCATTACTCAAGGGGTTCATCTTCTTTAAAAAGATATGAAATCCCAATAAACTATATTAAGAAAAAGAAACATGAAATATTTATCGTGCAAGCATAATTTATTACAAACCATTCATTATGGGTATCAGGTAGTTAATGCATTATTGTAATACCTGTCAACGTAAATCAATTTTCGAGTGTAATATCTAACACATTTTGCATATTTAAAAAATATTTAGAAAAATGAATGTTAATTATTTATTTTTCGCTAAAAAGTATAAATTAATAAAAATTTAATTACATAAAATTTATAAAGTATACATAATTAAAAAAAAACAAGAGGACACGCATGCAAGACATTAAGAGCAATAGAGAGATGGTTGATATAGAGCAATGTTTTCCAATCTTTGTAGTTGGCGACTCCGTGTACTGAAAATCCATGAAAACGTTTTACGATCTCCAGGGAATCGCGATCTACCAGTTGGCAAACACGAGGATAAAGAATATAGCAAATCTTGCTTGCCCTTTATAATAAAATGCGTGTTTTAGTGATAAAACATCCTTTCAACAATTCAGCACCATTCGATCTTACAGAAATTAATGGTCGAATTTAGAAAAAAAGAACTTCTTTAAGAAAAAATTACCAGTCCAATTAACGTCATGTGAAAATGCTGATGAGAATGACGTGAAGTAATTAATGCTTTTTTTCCTTCTTCAACAGTATTAAACCATAGCAAAACCATCAGATTTTTTTTGCCACTACAATATCCCAAGTGACAAAATTTTGATTTATTTATAATTAACTATTTTGCATAAAAATATCGTAATGGTTTGCTCTTTATATTATTATTATTATTGTTGTTATTATTGGGAAAAAACACTTAGAATAATAATGCATTAACGATTAAGTTCATATACAGAGCTGGAGTTGAATTGTTAATATAGAATAACAAAGAAGATTGTTCTAGAGAAGTAATTTGTTTATACTTAAGTATATTGTATGGAAAAAAATCTCTAAAATGGATAAGAAATGAATATTTATCGCAGCTTCAGTTTTTCTACTTCGAAAGCAACTTAGATGAAAGTAAATATCTCTTCTAAGCCATAATCATAAATAAAGTTGTCATCAGTAATTTCTTATCCAAATGGTCATGTTTCGTGCCCAATTATGTTTATACAACTTTTTGTTTGATTTCTTTCTTTCTTCTGAAATTTGAATTTGTTCTTATCTCATCATTTTTTTCCCTGTATAAATTCCATTCTTAATTAATTAAATTCAAATATTCTAGAATACATTATAAACGATATTTTTATTGTTGCAGGAGGTGCCTAAGAAAGAGTTTATTGATACGAAAGTTCAACGAAAACTAATTCATATTAATAATAAAAAATAGTAATAAGTTGAATGAAAAAAAATAAATAAAAGGAAAAAAAACAAAAATGCTTTATCGAAGTTTATCTTGCAGTTTGCCATTCTTTCAACGAGCTATGTTTAATTTTCCAGCGCTTCTCCAACCAGAACGACAGCTGGCGACAGTTCGGCGAAACACGCCATCTCATTACCCAGCATCCAAAGGGAATGTGCAGAGCAGTCAAGTGTGCACGTCACTATGACGAAGGAAGTTGGACCCAGAAGGGGGAGGAAAAGTGAATGGAAAAGCGAAAGTAAATCACGTGACAACAGTGACGATTGTTCTCCCTCGCCAAGATACGAAAACATTTTTTTTTAACGTTCCACAATCAAATCGTGTAAAAAAATCATTATTTATGATTTCCTTATTCTTAATAAACAAATTTTTATTAGTTAAATTTAAAAAATATTTGGCGTATGAAAAATTAATATTTAGCATTTAAGTTAGAATTTTTCCGGTTATATTTGTAAAGTTTTTTTTAAAAAATATAACAGGTCGAATTTATCCACAATAGACCTTTTCTTAGGTAATTTTAAGGCAAAGTTTTACAAGTTTGGTGAAATCTTTTGCTGAGAATGTTAGTGAAAAGAAAAGAAATTATTGAAATTTGCGTATCTTCCAGCAAGTTCCGATAGAAATGTTGGGCGTTAGATTAAAAATTCTACTATTAACTACTTTATGGTCCATTACCAGCACAGAAAAACCTTTCTTCGCCATTGCTGGAACAAGTGATCTTGCCCCAGGCTTTTGGCTCTTGCAAAAAAAAGATATAGAAAAATCTTTTTCCTTATCTCACTGTTAAAGTTTAATGATATTTTTAAAATACCGATCCTCCTTTTTTTCTTATCTATTTTTAGATTTAAACAACATTGTTATAGTCAGCATATTTAAATAATTGTTTAGGGGAGGAGAAAAATTATTTTAAGACGTTAAATCGCTTTATTTTGTAAAAAAATTAATAGATTTATGTATTAATTTACTATGAAATCTCTATAACGTGAGTGTGTATTTTGATGAGACTGTTCGTCGGTTTGTTAACGTAGTTGTTTAAGGAATATTTAATGAAAGTTTTATTTAAGGATTATTTTTGATTATTTTTTTGTAAAATCTATATGACAAATACAGGAACAACGTAGCTTTATCCTGTCTTTGATCCATTATATCAGTCAGGAAATGAACGCCTAGTAGTTTAGCTATACGTGTTCACCATAATTTTCAGTTAAGAGGCAGATGGCAAGTTGAGAAAGATGCAACCGAATGGAAACATATCGGAAGTAGATAAGAAACACTTCTATTTCCTCTTTTCAATTATTTCAATATGAACTGCTAACCAATCTCTTTCGGATTCTTTCTTGGTGTTTAGAGATTTGGAGTGCCAGGTTTTATCTAAGGTAGTTCATCTTTATCCTGTCATCGAAATCTGGAAGTTTCTAGCGATTTAAGTGTAATCTATGATTTATTTTTTCGACTCTTAAGCGATATGTAAGGGGGAGATTTTCTACAGGTTTGTAACGATATTGGATTTCGGAATGAAAGTAAGGATTTAAGTGGACAAAAGTTTTAAAGACAATAGTCAGATAAGAAATGAAATCATCCGTAAGAAACAAAAGATATAGAGATGCATTGAACAGCTTTCGACAGCAAAACTTCGATTTTCTTCGCGAATTTTATTTTATTTTATTATTGTTAGTTTTCGGTTTCACATAATATTTTTAAATGGTTTTACAACTTTTCCTTGGTAAAACACGTCTCGCTTTCAGTTCGAAGTCTTCTAATGCCAAGTTTTAACGAGAATCTCGGATTAAATCGCATAAGTTTATCTAAGTAGAAATCCAAAACAGAAAAAAATATAACAGAGGAAAATCACGACAGCCTCTTTGTTGTAACAAAGATAAATGGATAAATTTCATTTGGATCTAATAGCGATCCAAATAAATTTTTTTCGATTTATCTTTTTCCAAATGCAATATTTCACAAGAAATACATTTGGCTACCTGAAATAATTCTATACTTTCCTCGTATTTTTTTCGTAATTATATATATATATAAGAAGGGACGTTTTCTCAGTGTTTATAAATACTTAAGAATGCTAAGAATGTAAAATTATTACTCGTATAATTAATAACCGAACCGTTAACCATATAACATATATATATTTTCCTATATATGCAAATAATTGGACTACAATTTTAAAAAATTAGTAGGTCTATTGTGGATAAATTCGACCTCTTCTATGTCCTTCCGTACTCTCGAGAACGGTGTAAGATTGATAAATTCGAGACCAGATATGGAAAGTTTAATGGCTTTTAATTCAAATATTTTCTCCGGAACGGAGTTCCATACATAACCGGCATGACTCTGCTGTTATCAGGAAAAGCATGATGTAAAGGAGCAATGCACTATTAATTTGAGATTGAGATCATATATTTTAAATTAAATAAATTAAAATTGTGATTAAAAATTGCAGCCCGGCATTGTGATGATTTCACAATATTATTTGATATAATTTTATTCTTTTAGATAATTAATTTCATTATTATTTATTATTATATATTGTGAAACTAGAAATATGACTATAAGAACTTTTATTTTAACTAAAATTAAACGTAGAATTTTTAGGCAATACAGCATCTTTCTATATCCAAAAATTTTATATAGCAGTGAAATTTTATTGATTAACTACATTTCTTTCAACTCATCATTTACTTTTTTTATATTTATAATAGGACGATATATAAAATTTTGGAGCGAATTATAATTTTCTTATATCAATTTTCTTAAACTGCTCATCAAATTTTCCATTTTATCCACGTGTTTATAGCATGAAAGATACGAAGCATAATTGAATAGATAGGAAAATAGATGTTGATGATAGTAAGCTATAAATTAAATTTTATACAATAAAGTGAATTAATTAATTATAAAATTAATTTACGCAATTTATAAATAAAATTTAAATGAGGGTCATTGTAAAATATCTATTATAGAATAAAAACAAGATTTTTAAGTGTGTTTTTTTAATAAATGGGCTATTTAAGTTTCTTACAAAAAGTTTAATATATGAAAACAGTGAAGTAACAAACTTTATATTAAAAAAAAACGTGTTTAATATTGAATTATGTATGATATTCTTAAAATATATTACTTAAAAACCATTTATTTTAATATACAAAAATTGTTTATAATTTATAAAATAAATTTTATACGAATTTATAAATATGACAATTTTTGCTAACAGATTTTTTATAATTTTAACGTTAAGAATATTGATATGTTACTATCTTTAATATTAATTTACAATAATTGTATAAAACAAAAAAAGTGATTGAAATTATTTAAATATAAGGTATTAAGGCCCACTAAGTTTAACTATTAGAAAAAAAATTGGAGGTTGGCAAAACTTGTTGGGCAGTAATGTGACCTTATATAATAAAGGTAATTTATTTATTTATTATTATTAAATTTTTACTCCTGTGAATACTGAGAGGGCCTTTATTTGCATTTATCTTACTCCTTATGTGTTCGGCCAGGCTCACATTAGAGTAGTGAGAGAGGAGGCCTGACACTAGACCGCACGTGAAAAATTTATGCAAAATTGCTCGTTCTAATTCGATCCCGGATCCCCCAGTGCCTTCTGGTATCAGAGTTATTTATTTTTAAAAATATATATTATTTTATTACAAGAAATAAATTCCTCTCGTTAATTCTTAATATTCCAAGTCTATAAAATGTAATACAACACTTTATTGATCGATTGTATTAAACTTATAATCGTATATCTTCTAATAATAATAAGTATATATTTTTTTCCTTTGATTTTATCACTTATTTCTGAATTTACTTAATTTTTCACACAAGCGTGTTGTAGATTATAAAAATAAAATTCGAATTTCTCAAAAAAATATTGGCAAAAATTATATTTCAATGTAAATTTCTTATTCAAAATTATGTAAATTTTTATTAAGATTTCAAGAGTAAAACGATATATTATATTTTTAACTTTTTTTAAAGTTAAATATAATAAAATTAATAAAATATTTAATAAATTCGTATAGAATATATTTTTATTATTTAAAAAAAATAGGATTAAATTTTAAAGTAAAATACTTTTTTCCCGAATTTGTTCCAATAGGAAAAATAGAATATAAGCGAGATTCTTATACACGCATACCTTACTTGCTAGAAAATAAAAGAACCGTTAAGGTAAACATCAGAGAAATCAAAAAAATATCCGAAGCGTAGTTTAAACTGTATATTCTGTTCCTCTTGAATGAATTTTTGCTAGAAGCTGCAGCTCCAAGATAAGCCAGGAAGAGCCTTTGTGAAACTAAATAAGGACTAGTTTTTTCCCTTGGACGATAGCATTTGCCTTTTAGTTTCATAGAAGACAATAGTGTCAACATAAAACCTCACCCTTTTTTTCCAATCACAGCGTGTTGTTTTAGTGCCTTCTCAGTTACTAGACTGTATTGTTTCATTGAAAATGCTCTGCAAAGAGGATGCTGAAGAACTATTAAAACCGAGATATTGCCTCAGTTTACGGGTTTCGAGCTTTGTGTTGGAAGAAACTGTTAAGAAAGCTGTTACTAGTCGTCTCTTTATTTGCAACGTTTGCCTATTTCTCCATTTTTTTCCGACTTCCATCTCACTAGTGACGTAGTATATGTTGTAAAACGTAATACATGTGACAAATACTTGCGTGCTTTGCTCGTTAACTTTTTATTGCGTTGTAGAGACCCAAACTGCATGCTGAATGAGAAATTTTCCAAACTCATTTTAACATTCAGACCAAATACAGGGGTATCTTGTCAGAATTCTTCATTCTAAAGGAAGTCACTTTGAATATATAATATTAAATTCTCTTTAAAAAAGTAATGTTATAGCTTCTCTCTGAAATAATTTATTAATCTAAAATAGTATTTTATTCTACTTTTTCCAATGGAAAAATTCTAAAGTATTAAATATATTTATTAAATTTGTTTAAAAAAATATTTAAACTTTTTATAATTAATTTAATTCTGAAGAAAGTTGAATTTTTATACGAAATTATTACAAAGACTTCATGTTTATTAATAGAATAAATTTGTACTTTATATCCAATAATGTTTTCCCCCCTTAAATCTTATTAATATTGAAAAACCATTTTCGAGAAATTATGTAACTTATCTCATTACAATCTCATTCTTCGAACCATTCAATAATTCTATAATTTTTTTATTGATATTTTTTTAGATTATTTTTCCTCCAGCGATAATCAGATAGCAGCAAATTTACATATGTAAAATCCCTGTAAGAAATTGAATGGCATGTTTTAGTAATTTCATACATTTTCTTTTTTTTCTTCCCCTTTAAACAACTCATCATTTATAAAAGTAAAATATCTGTTTTCTTTTGAAAGTGTATTGTTTTCCGATATATTTTTAAATTAATTACCAAACTGTCAAAGGACAATTTTATATAAAATATAATAAATACTAAATTTCAAATATAAGATGAACTTTGTCTTCTTTACAGTCAAGCAAGGACAATTCATCTCTCATGAACATTGCCATAATTCATTATCTACTCGACAACCTGTCAAGACTCGAAAACTTCCATAAACGTTCAATTTTATCCGACTCATCCGTCATGTGATGCCTAGAATTAGGGTCAAGTTTTGATATTTAGAAAACAAAGCATGAAATGCTGGATCTCCTTTCAAGCAGATAAATGACAAGACAATTAAAATCTACAGTTTTCTGCTGAATATTCTGATTAACTATCATCATCTTCGCTAATTAATTCAACATTTACAACGTTCATTCTTAATTATATTTAAAGTCAAAAATTTAAATATATATAGTAACATTTTATTCGTGAAAATATTTGCGTAATTTTTCATGATGTTCCTATCGAAAATATGAAGTTTGGGTGATTAAAATTTCTTTGGCTTTTTATTTCAAACGAAATATATATATTTATATATGCTATAAGAGAAAAATAAATTAAAATTTTAATATTTTTCATCTGAAAGTCTAGTAGTAAAAATCGTACGTGTAAAGAAACTAAAATTATGATGAAGAGTATGTTGACAGAAATGAAACTTATCTTTCAAAAACATTAACTGTGCAGCTAACCCCAGGCTCGTTTGATAGTTGCTACTTGTTTAATCATTGCTTCATGCCAACACAGTTATTATTTAGAAACTTTAACTCTTTTGGGATTCTTCATTCTACAATAAAATATCTCTTAAAAATCATTTTTATATAAATAATTCAGATTTCTGGATGTAATCTTTCGTCAATAATAAAATTATTTTTTAATATATATATAAATTAATCTTTATAATTAAAAGTACTGTACGTATATATTATAATTATGATTAAGTTTATTGATAAATAATAATAGTTTAAGTGCTGAAAAATTTAACGTTAACAGTTTTTAATAGAGAACAACATCGTTGTAACGTTGTTTTAATTATTTAATATAATTATTATACAGAAAATTGAATAAATATAAATTATTTTCTCGTATCTTTTCTATAATTACTTTTCTTTTATAAAATTATACAATTATCAAATAGGTTTGTACAGTAAAGAGGAAGGGAAACTCACAAAAGTTAAGTAAGTCCACAGTATTTTAACAAATTGAAAAACTCGAAATTCTGTAGAAAAAACAAGATTTTCGAGAAAATTGTGTTGGGTATTTTTTTACAAAAATAAGAAATCCTGTGTAGCTTTCTCGGTCGTTTGCATCAAACAAATTTCTAAATCGTTCTGTTTTCACTCTGATGCTTTCTGGGCAATATGCCAGAGCAAGAATGAATTTACGTCATCCCCTTATATATATATATATTAGAGGCACTGATAACAAAATTACGCTTCTATAATAGAGCATTCAATAATATTAAGCGACCAAATTCCACTGCCAGATTTGGAAATTATAACTTGTACAGTGTTTTTTTATATTCGTGGAAGAATTTTTTATTTTCAATATATCATTAACTGATTAAGTAGAAAAGTGTATATTTTTTTCCGGTAGTCAAACAAGTATTTTATGTATATAGTCTATATAAAAAAATTTATTTACTATCTCATTAAGAAAGAAACTTTTCCCGATATTCAAAGAGTGAAACCAAAAAAAAAACATATTTGCAGTTTTTTAACTTAAAAAAAATCAATATATTACAGAAAATCATTATTAGTAGAATATAATAATAGAATATAAATAAAAAATCACGTTCATAAATTTTTCGGAGTAAGAAAGAATAAAAATGCCATTGTACCACAATTTATTTTGATAATAAATTAGATGGTGTTTTTCGATTTAAATTTAAATTTTGTTTATTCTTCTTATTTACATACCATTTGTCAATATAAAAATTATTTTTACAATAAATATGTAATCAAATTGAAAAAAATAGCTTCATTTCTACTTAATAAAAAAATGCTGAATTAGAAAAGAAAAGAAAATTCAAGATAATAAGCTTTGTTCTTTCAAACCAGACAGTAAAAAAATAAAAATTCTTTTTTAAAGATTTTAAATTTAATAACATTAATAATAAATGCTTTCGTGCGCCGTTTTAAATTTATTTGTATTATTTTTTTTCTTAATTTTTAATAATTAATAATCTTCGCTTCGTATTGCTTATTTATTAATGAGAAATAAATAAAACTGTCAATTTATAAAAGTATTATTTACATTTATAATACACATAAGCATTATTAATCTGTAAGAAATAAAGTTATCAACTTATCTCTACGATAAATCCAAGAATTTCATCAATGATCGTAATGTCACGGATATAATATCTTCAAACCGAAAATCGTGACATAATGACAAAAAAAGCATACTTTTGGCTGTCACAATGACTATAGAGACATAGAAGTGTGATGTTAGGTGTCGTTCAATTCCAGTTAACTGTTTGCTGCTAATCTTCCATTTGACTGACACCATATCTAATGGAAGGTTTCTTTGGAATGTTGGCAGAATCAACATGCTCTGAGTGGCAGCTAAGAATGTAATCAAGAATTGTTAATATACTAAATTAACAATATCGAAATGTTATCAGACGATGCTGTATATATATATATATATATATAAGACAAAGAAATTCTTTATGTTTCTTCCTTTTAGTTTATCTTTAAATGACGTTCGAATATAGTTACATACTTATTTTTTACTAAAATATTCAGAAAGTATAACGTTAAGATCAACTGATGTGGAATAATTTGATAATTTTTGAAAAATTGAAAACGTTTGAGCTTCGATCCGAGATTAAACATGGATTTAATTTTTATTTAGCAGCTGCTTAAACAGATTAAATATGATTTCGTGTATAAGAATTCTGTAAAACAAAAAAAATTTTTGGACTGCAATTTTCAAATTGCAGACCTATACATTCTCACTGTTGTCTGACTTTGTGAATCTCTTAAATGGAATTAAATAGATGAAAATCGAGACCATATACGAAAAGTTAAATAGATTAAAATTGAGACCGGATATGTAAAGCTTTAAAAACGGAGACCTCGATTAACTGTATACGAACTCCCAAGCTGTTACGGAAGTGACGTAATTTTTAAATTAATATATAATTAAAAATTGAAGCCCGGAATCGTGACGACGTCACAATAATATACATTCCATTTTATTACATTATTTTAATATAGCTTTATAAATTCAAAACATAAAAAAGGAAATAATGAAATATATTATCGAAGTATTTGTATTGTTTATCCAAATAACAAATATTGAAACTTCTGAATACTTATTTATGGTTATTCTTATATGAAAATTTTTTAACTTATCTAATAAAATGCACATATTTATAAACAGAATAATTCTTATTTTATTGATCGTTCGAAATGGCATTATTTATTCTGGTATGGGAGATCAAAAGGATAAAGTTTAAAAAATAAGAGGATTTAAAGTAAAATATCAAAGTTAAAGATTTGGAAATATGATTTAACAACATTTTCTTTCTGAATATAGTTCTATGTTAAGTATTAGAAAGAAGCTAAGATGCATCCCTAGATATAACGTTATATTTATGAACATAATACGTCGAGTATTACCATTTATCCTCTTGGAAAAACAAACAGAAAGTAAATATTTAATAATTAATTTATTATAAAATTATAAGAGACTAAATTAAATTTGTTATATGAATATATTTAATTTTTTATTATAAAATAGCAACTAATTACTCGAAATAATTAGCAAAGATTTCAGCATATAAATCTAAAATTGATTTTTAAAAATGTTTATGTAAAAACACATTTTAAAAGTTTATAAGACAGTAAATCAATCAGTAAAATTATATCATAATAATCAAAGGAGGCCTATACTTTAACATCTGCGAAGTTACTACACTAATTAAATTACTTTTATCTAATGCACGAGATATACATAAGGTTAATGATTTTTCCATAATATTCTAGTTAATTGCACAATTTGCTAGAAGTCATTAGTAGAAGTAAGTTTAATGATAAGATTAAAATCAAAAAAGATTCTGAAATGAACCTTCTTTAAATGTAAAACAAAAAATAATTATTTGTTTGGCTACTGGATGGATCTAAAAGTGAAAGCACACTACTGAATTCGAGCTTTATTATTATTCTTATTAAATCTGATAAACGGAGGAGTGACGTAAATTTTCGAAAAATATAAGGGATAAGTTTTTTTCTTTCCTTTTTTTATAAATAAAACAAGAAAATTAAACAAAGCAGAGGATCAAATTGCTTTCCAGAAGGTCAAGATTTTAGCTTCCTCCAAACCCTGGTTGACTTTATGTTTATTGCAGAAGAGAGTGTATCTCACTTTGCAGAGATATAACACTGCTAAGAAAAAAAAATTCATTCCCTAGAGTCGTTGTAAACTACTAGCTACTTCTTCCTCCCCGTGCTACTGCAGAAACCAACTAATTCAAAGAAGGTTGTCGCTGGGTATGACGGGATACTTTCCCTGTTCTCTGGAGCCGGATCCTTTTGGGACTAAACAGAATGTAATTTCATATTGTTTTGCTGAAATTTCTCTTATATATCTATACATATTTAAACTACAAATAAATTTAATCTATTAATTAATTCGAAATTACGTCTCCTGTGTACGGTATAGTTGAAGACAGAAACAGGTAAATGTGTAGCCTCTCACAGTCGTAAATTTTATAGTATAGTTTTACAAAAGATAAATAGAAAAAATATATATATTTTAGAGTAATTTTCTACAATTATTCAATTAACTTCTTATATTACAAAGGCATTAAAAATATTGTATAGCATCGTAATTACTAAAATAAAATTACTATATTACATACAAAAACTATTTTAAAGTAGAGTTATTTTACCTGAAAATAAGTAAACAATTTTAAATTTTAATCAGGAAACGAATTTATTAATTTACTTTTTTATAAAAATAATAGATATAGTAATTAATCTGTGTTATTATGTATTATTTTTTAAATATGTTAAATATATTTTTTATTTTTAGTTAAGGAAACAGCTTTAAATAATCAATAATATGAGAATTTAAATTGAATTTTTACAAGTCTATAATTTACTACATGAAAAATTTATTAATATGAAATATCTGATTATTTTCTTCAAAGTAAAATAAAAATTTGATATTTCAATATTTAATATATACAAAAACAAAAAGTATTAAAAAATATTATAAGTTTTGTGATTTTATTAAATGTAATTTACTAAAAGTTTTAAATGAAAATAGTTTAAATATTATTTATTAATAACTCAGAAATTTCATAGCTCTTCAATTATAAAATAAGATACAAATATAAATTGTAAACATAAAAAAGAATTAAAAATAAATAAATAGGAAATGAAAATAATAAAAGTAATGATAGAAATATAACAAAACACGACTAATGACGTTATGCTTTCGTCAATGCTCTTGATACTTTGCAGTTATGTAATATATATGTTAGAATTTATTAAAATTAAAAAATATATTTTAATATAAAAATAATAAAAATTATTATGACATCATCATAATTCCGGGATGCTATTTTTAATCATATTTTTAATTTATTTAATTTAAAATATATGCTCTTAATCTCAAATCAATTGTATCATGCCCCTGTACATCATCATACATCATTCTTTTCCTGATAGCAAAAGAGTCATGCCGGTCATCTATCTAACTCTATTCTTACGAAAATATATGAATTGAAATCACGTGACTTCCGGTCAGTAGCGGAAGTCACCTGCCTCCTACCCTTAAGCTTTCCATATCAGAACTCGACTTTCATATCTCTAACACAGTTCTTGAAATTAAGAAAGGACAGTCTGGAAATGTATAGGTCTATAATTTTTTGAAATTGTAGCCTAACAAATGAACATAGCAATTTGTATAATATACATAAATATTTCGTTTATTACTGAAGGTTAATTATTCTTACTTATTTATTTAAGGGGTGCTGCAGTAGCGCATTGCACGAACCTGTACCGTGTGAAACACTCCTTTAAATTTAAGTGACTAACAACGAAAACAATAGAGTTACGTAAATAAAAAAAACTGGGATTTCGTAGAATTTGTCATTAGTTAAATCTGTGTAATCTCTTCAGCGGATTAATTAAGGTGTTTAATCACGTAAAAATCGATATGTTTAAACAGTCGTACGTTTACAGTTTCGAGTTAAGCCGTAAAGCGAATTTCGTACAATAATTAAATTTTATCCGAATAATTGCACGGTGCAAATGTCATTAATAACTAAATTAAAGAAAGGATAAACTAATTATAATCATCCTTTTACATATCGAAATTGCTGAATACAATCAGTTGGTCGGCCAATGATGAAACTGTGGAGAATTTACGGACCGTTGACCAATAGCATAACAACAATATAACAATTGAAAGCAATGGTTTCTCTATTGAAACAATACAAATTAACTCATGCGAAAAGTAAATTTCTATTTAGCATTATTTAGGTTTTCTCTTCCATAAAATATAAAAGAGTATACAACCGGAATAATCTCACATACCATTAATCTATATTTTCTCTTGGTTCCTGTCTTAAACAACACGTGTTTTAAACAGATTTTACTTGTTAAAATTAGAAAAAATTCTATTATTATATAATACACTTAATAAATTCTTCTACATAAAAAGAATTATATTAATTAAATTTATTAAATTTATATTATATTAAGGAATAATGATATATTAAAGAATAATGTAAATTATTTATCATTTTTGTTAAAATTATTTAAATAATTTCCTCCATACCTTTATATTTAACTTAATTTATTAACAATATATTAATGTGCGCATATTAATTTTTAATATAAGAAAATGTATTTAAAACTTAAATAATTTACATAGTTAAATGTTAATAAAATAAAAATCTGTTTTAACTTTTTTCTTCTTTAAGGCATAAAATATATTCTTACAATAGTCTTTAGTATAAGAGCTGAGTATTTGTCTTACAAAGTAATTAGCTTCTTAGGAAACGTCAATAATTATTGCTCTCTGTCATTGATTAGGTCGTTAAACATACAATTAAAGTTTAAGGTAAGAAAGTGATGTTTAATCAATATTTAACATTACACCATTGCATATACCATAACAATTTTAAGTGTTACAGAATAAATAATTTGTTAAATAGCCCTGGCATTAAAATAATGTGCAGGTATTAGTAATAAGTTTATTGTTTTGCCATTACATGTTTGATAAAAATGATACTTTTGCTTCAAATTTCATAAATATTTTAAAGGGAAGAAAAGAAAATAATGATAATATACATTTTTGTTTACTCTACAAAAATAAAACAATCATAATATAAAGCTGTAAATTTCCACATAAACAACTTTCAGGCTTTTTAGTAAATTTAGATTTATTATTTTCGGTTTAGTTACTCTTCTAAATTTGAATACATTGCTTCATCCGTCTACATTAGGAATTTTCAAACTAAAAACATATTGTTATATATAAAAAGAAATGCGCGAATATAAATCTACTTCATACCTAGCCATGCATCTTCATCTACCCAATCCATAAATTATTAAAAAAATTTAAATAATAAATGACTTTAGTACAAAAAAATAAATTAAAACATTAAAAAAACACTAATCCAATTGAAATAATTAAATAAATGTTAATGACAGTTTAACTTAATTAGAAGAGAAAGATTCCTGGTGGAAGATTAAAACGGTAATCTTAACCGAGCAATTTATTAATTTTTGATGAATGAGATATTTTTTCGTACTTTTTAAAGCTGAAATAATAAAAGTAATTCCAGTTATAAAACAATTTTAAGCATTAATAAAATAACATTAAATTAACCTTTAATCATCGTTGAGTATAATAATGCTTAACTTAGATGGCAATAAAGAAAAGAAAAATTAAAACGTGTTTGGGATTGATATGGAAATTAGTTAGTGAAAGACAAAGCTGTTGGATTTTATAGATAGCTTAAAGAATACCCAGGAGAATATTTCTTATTCCTTGGTCACTTTTCACTACAGTTTAGTAGCCTTCAGTAAAATCCAATAATAAACCTTAGTTTATGGGAACATAATTTTAAAATACGTTCGAAAGTTTGTTATTTATTTAAATAGGAGTGTCAAACATTTCTTTATATATACATAATTTATTTATAATAATAAATGTTTATTTTTAACACCTCCACCAAGAATAATTTAAATGCACTTTTACGTATCTTTGATAAAAAATGAATTATATATTGTCGTTATCATAATGTGTGAAAACCAGTACGTTTTTTAGTTTTATATCGATATTTTAAATATTATTCGAATGAATTTTGCATCTGCTAAAATTTGATTTTTTTTATTTTATACAAAAAGAAAATTATCCAGTATAAAATAATATGCGTATCTGCTTTTTAAAATAATTTATTTTGCGTTAAGTATTAGTGAATTATGAATATCCTTATTATTTTAGCTATGGGCAAAAAGAGAAATTGTCTGGACCTCATCAAGAGAGGGCCCCAAACCGATCTTTTATAAGAAAATATTTTCCCAAAAATTTCCCTGGAGGAAAATTAAGTTAACACTAAACATGGGGCCACCTAATTCAAACTTGGCTGGACCCCGTGTGGCTATAACATGCCATTGTATTAAATTAATAAAATTGAATTATGAAGGTCCAAAGTGCGAATTTATTACGTCTTGGTCCTTCGTAATTCAAACTGATTAAAAATAATTATGAATAATAACTAAATATTAAAATTTAGTAGAATTTTTTAGTGTCTTTAATATTTTTAAATGATCCAAACCACTTCTACTTCAGTCAAATATAACATCTGTTTAAAAAAGATAGAGATTTTATAGTCACAGAAATCGTTTAACTGTTACATGAAAGAGAATTTTTCTTCGGTTTGGAAATTTTATTTGATAATCGGCTGTTTTATTAATTTAATTTAATAAAATTTTATATTATTGCCCATAACATTTCTTGCATATAAATAAGGAATTAAATTTAAAAAATATATATATTCATTTAAACCCTTTTTTTTTATTCAAATTGCATTTAGATACCGGAAAATATAGCGATTAGTAATTAAATAGGGAAGGTAGAAATGAACTTAAAGTCGATCTTAGTTAATGAATAAAAGTAGAAGAAATCTCATTACACTTCGCATAATTGTTAGGAATTTATTAAGCGAAACAAATTTAGTTTAAAATTTTTAAGTATCGAGTAAATTAATGTTATATAATTTGGTTTCTGGTAATCGAATTGATTTTCCTCTTTCTTTCTCATCCAATCAAGTTTCACGCAGCAACTCTGATCCCAAGTGTGTAGAGGAAAGATGCTCAGATTACAAGGTAAGGTCAGTATTCCACTTGAAAGAAATTAAAGTGCCTAACATAACAGGTCTCATTTCTAAATTATATTTAACTTTTACAAACGAATTCCTTCTATTTTTATTAACAATACATCCATACTACTCACCGTCCATTGCTAGCATGGAATTAAATTTATATATTTATTGGGTTATATAAATGAAATTCTAGATCAGATATGGAAAGCTTATGGGCAGGAGGTCCCGATTAACTATATATGAACTTCCGGTCGAGATCGAAAATCACGTGACTTCAATTAAAAATTTTTCCTTAAAGGGGCTAGATAGATGTCCGGAACGACTCCATTGATAACAGGAAAAGTATGACTTACAGGGGCAAGACACTACCGACTTCAGGTGGAGAGCATATATTTTAAAAGTAAATAAATTAAAAATATGATTAAAAATTACAGCCCGGCATTGTGACGATGTCACAATAAATAATAGCTCGTTTATATGTAATTTATTTAAAACAATAAAAAAAATTAAATAAATTTTTAAGTACTGTGACCAGAATATAATATATATGTATTTCACATCAAAACAATTTTAAATAAAAATTATTAATATATATTTTGAAAATATGTTAAAATATATATGACATATTTGATATATAATTTATAAATTAATTTTTAATTTATAACAGATGAATTAAAGTGTGTTACGTTGTAACATAACGTTTATAAATTTATTTTTAAAATATTAATTCGTAATAAAAGTGATGGAAAGTATTATTGTTTCTTTAAATATTAAACTGATTCTTCGCTTTATAGATTTTTTTTCCTCTAAGATACTTCGATTACAGTCATTTCCTACTGTGATTCCCCCTTTGACGTCAGTATGATAGGGATATTAACAGACTTAACAATGTTCCTGACCCTCCCGCTCCCCTGTTTCTAGATACAGAAAATACAGAAAATTTCTAAAAAAAAATTGAAGCAAAAAATAAAATAAAACTAAAGATTAGGTCTAAATAATTTTATTTTTGTAAATTGCGGTGATTAAGACATTAAATCTAATATTATAAATTTTTGTTTATAAATCTAAAACTAATTTATTTTTTTAACTTTATAGTAAATTTTAAAAATTTTATTGTAGATAAATTTATATAGACTTAGCCACTTAAGTAAACATGATAATCCTGAAAGATGGCAGAGAAGATGAAAATAAACACAAAAAATAAAATAAAATAGAATAAAATTCTTTATGAATATTGGCGATGTCTTCAAGAAGAGAAAAATATAAATCGATATACGTTTATGGCATATATTTTAAGATAGATTAATAAAGAAATAAAAGACATTGAAATTATACAGGCTTTGCCAGTGTAGTCAACGGAAGCCCAGACTATTTACTTTCTTGAACGATCTAGTATATTAAAAGAGGAAAATACGTTATAAAATTACATTTATATTATTTAAATATGATTTGATATAAGAATAAATAAGAGAACATTTTCTTAAAACACAAGAATAATTTGTTACGAATGTTCTTGATGCACTCGTCTGTGGCTAAATGCCATTGCTGACCATTTATAATAGAGCCTGAAGCTACGTCTATATTTCTATTGTTTAACCAATTGTCTTCAAAGGAAACTTAATTTTTAACAAATCAAATTAACTCTTTTTTCTCCAAGACATTTTAATTATTAATTTTTATGAATGACGTTATTTTGATTAATTTTTAAATATTTATATTAAAAACGATTTTTACAATAATATAAGCGTTTTTATATAATTTTTGCTGTTTTATAATTTCGAATATATTATTGTTTATATATGTACACATAGAAAAAATTATTAATTAATTCATAATACAAAATTTTACAAAAATTATTATTATATTTTTATAATTTATCATTAATTATGAATTAATCAAGAATAACGATAAAATAAAATTTTAAAAATACCTTAAATTATATTGTCTCTATAACTAAAAATCGAACATATATTATTGTCACAGTCATAATGCCGGGCGCCATTTTTTTATCATCTTTTAAATTAAAAATCACGTGACTTCCGGACCATCGGCATCGGAAGTTTGTGTTTAGTTAATCGACCCTGTATCCCCTAGGTTACCCATATCTGCTCTCCATTTTCATCTAACTAACTCCATTCTTGAGATTAACGAAGGACAGACAGACGGACGAATGACAGTGGGAATGTATGTCTCTGCAACCTGAAAATTGCAGCCCAAAAATAAAGATTTAAATTAATCTAATCAAATATTCTAAATAAAAAGGTATAGAAATATGTTTAAATATTTAAAAAAATAATAATAATTAAATTTTCTTCTCTTACAGAAACCATTCTCGAAATTTAAGATGTTACTATTAATATTTATTAAATATAAAAACATTTACATATATTAAACTTTGTGGAACAAAGATTTAAGAGAGTTCTTAATTAAGTTTGTGGTTATGAAATTCAAGAGCCACTTATTTCAGTTTCATTTCAAAATCTTTCCATACTTTTTTTAATTTTAAATCCCGTTCAGATAGGCTTTAATAATTAAAGGGGGAAAATGAAGGGAAAGAGAAAGTTCAGAAACTTTGTTTTTTATCCAACACTGTAGACTTTTGGTGGCTTATATCCTAGAAAACACTAGTGTAAACATCAAAAATCCGAAATAAAAACAAGGTTTTACGAAAAAATTAATTTTATCTGTGGCCATAAGCCACTTGAAATTCTCATTACAGGGTTTTTCTTCTCAAATATAAAGGGGAAAAAATATATTTCGTTTTTTCAAGGAAACAAATCTTTAAATTGCCCATCCAAAAAGTAAATAGGGTAATTTTCAATGCTTTGATATAAAATTTTAAAATTTAATTTAAAATTAAAATAAATACACTTCGTAAATATCCTTCTCGTGCATTTTTAACATGTTAAAAAGTCTATAGAAGTTATAATTTATTCAAGTTATCAGACAGTAATTTCAGGGTGATTTTAGTAAAATTCAACGTGGTAAAACTAATAAATGACTAAGCCAAGTTTTATATTAATCATATTTTATTCTATTCTTATTATAATATAATATAAATTTTATTCATGATAGGATTTATCCTTCTTATCTTCTCTGCGTGGAAATGAAATTAATTATTTATAAATAAAATATATGTATATATAAGTTAATTATATTATATA
>NW_019384448.1:777920-839922 GCF_000671375.1 Centruroides sculpturatus | reverse complement strand
TTTAAGTTTCAGTTGAGGTGGTTGTACTGTGTATATATAATTTTAAATCTTTTGTTAAGCAGCAGAGTATGTCCATTTGATTCTCAATACACATGCACTGTATGTTATTATGAATAATATAAAAAAACACATAAAAAGTAGTAATTTCACTGAAAAAAGAAAGTTAAATTTTATATTATTTGACTAAAAATATACAGCATTAATAAACTTCCGGAAAAATTTAATGATATCTTCAACATTAAAAATTAATATGGCGAACGAAATTTTACACTTGTACAAATTCTAATTGTATTTTTTTATTTACATAATTAAAAATATTGAGTCATAATAAAACTGAAGATTGAACTGTGCAGTTACTAAATTTTAAATAGAAGAATGAACTTAATGCTCCAATTGGTTAATGCTAAATAATGTAAAGCTGGATTTAATAATAAATACAAACCAAGCATAAATGTCGAATGCTTGATATATAAACGAAACATAAGCAGTCATTATTAAATAAATATTCATTAACTAAGCTTACAGATATCAGAACAATGTTACTCGTCACCAAATCATTATAATTATACGGACATGAATATTTGTTAATATATTCGGTTATAAAGGAATTATTTATTTACATAAAAATAAACTTAATACGACAAATCTTTCGATAATTAAAATATTATTAAAAATAATTAATTAAAGTCTAATTCCATATTTATGTTATTTTAAAACATGTTGTAACTTACGTAATTAGCAATATCTGATCATGAACTCATTATAGATAATGAATCACAGGACTAAGGTAATAAGTATTCACTATATCAAAGATAATTAGTCATTCGCATTATAATTTAACGTATATTATCATTTATATGTATTATTTAAGATGATATCTTGATTTGTAAGTTATATTATACAACAATCTTAAATCGTATTGACTAGATCGGTGAGTTAATGGTTGGGGTGTGCGAGTACATTTTTGAATATAAATAGAGTAGCCAAAAAATATGTAGGCAAAAATAAAATTATTATGCTTATTTGTGTTTTATTTATCTATTATTTTTTTAAATATTCATTAAAAAATCTGTATAAGATTATTTAGGATAGACCATCCCTCCATACTTGTTTTATTCTAAATGAGCGCATTTATGTTCTTGTAAAATTAAAAATATTATACCTATTTGTGTTTTGTTTACTTTATATAAAATAAAATAAAGTATTATTATATTATATTAAATAAATAAAAAATAGATTAACGAGAAAAATTTTTAAATCATATTGTTAATTAATTTAATTTAAAATATATGCTCTCGATCTCAAATTAATAATGTCTTGCTCCTTTACATCACACTTTCCTGCTAACAATAGAGTCGTGGCGGTCATCTATGTAACTCTGTTTTGGGTAAAATTTTTAATTGATATCACGTGACTTTTGGTCTAGACCCGTGGTTCCTGTAATCGGGACCTCCTGCCCTAATCTTTCCATATCTGGTCTCGGCTTTTATCTATCTAACACTGTATTGGAGATTAAGGAAGGAAAGACAGACTACAGAATTTATAGGTCTACAATTTTTTTAAATTGCCCAAAATACTGAAAAAGATAGATTTTGTTCCATGGTGTAATTTATATACAGACTTTTTAACAATATAAATTTAATTATTATTAACATCATGTTTAAAAGTGAAATTCTGTAAATTGAGAAAAGTTAATTATTTTACTTAAAAATAATTTTAGGTAAAAAAATTATTTATATGAACGAATATGTAATATAACATTAATTACATTTTATTAATTTTTTTAAAAAATATACAGAAAATGTGAAAGAAATTATGAAAACTTTAACAGTGAAACCCGTGAATTTAATTAAAATTGCACGTATTAATGACAAAACTGGCGATTCTTTAATTCTGTATAATTGTACAGACGAAGAAATAGTTTTTCATTACGTAAATAATATATTTAAATTATAAATGAAACAAAGCAAATAAATTACGAATTGTTTTTTTCAATTTCGAACTTCATTAAACTTGTCATTGTTAACAAGAATCGTACATGAAAATATTGCACATTATTTCGTTAAGAAATTATTAAGTTGGATCATGTAATTATATAATCCACGCGTATCGTTCTTCAGAGATTTTAGATGAATATTTTAACGAATAAAACATGACAGAAGTGATGGAAGACATTTTATTATCAAGGGACAAATAGGTATCAAGCGTATATGGAGGTAATTGTCCAAAGACCATTGGGTCGAAAGACAATCGATTGCTGAAAAGATGTCTTACTAACCAGTGTTTAGTGTACGAATAAAAAGAATTATTCCATTATTTTACTTCTGGAATATTTTTAGAGTAGCTTAATAAATTCCGTGCATTATGATTTTAATTGTGTTTTAAAATATTAAATGAGTATTGAGATATAAACGCCATTAAGGTTCGATCAATTTGGGATCCAATAAAAAATTTATAATTATTTTTAAAAATTGTGGATGAATTATAAATTGATAGATAAGAAAATGTAGCTGAATATATATATATATATATATACATATATAAGTCAACTAGTGATAAATTATTTGAACGTGATATTTCATTGATATTAATGTATTATATAAATTTCTGCTTAAAATNTTCTATCGAAACAAATAACAATCTAAGAAGGAAAAAAACCGTTCTAAAGTTCTCTATTTTCTTTGGCATGAATGAGTTTTTAGCTGTATTAGCATCGGATGCATTCATGTATAAATAATGTCCAAGAATTGATTTTTACAATATATAATATATATATTTTTTTCCTTTATATTTTATCAGAACAAAAATTTCACCTAGAAAGGAATAAGTTCACAGTTCAATGGCCTAAATTTCTATACTTTTAAGTCACGAACCATTGAAAACCACAGTTTTAAGTTATGACTTTAACCAGTCAAAAAGATAAAAAAAAAAAAAAGTAAAATAAAGTAACGTCGCTATTGAGAAAGTTATGAATCATTAAACATGTTAAGTCTTTGGCAAATGAATCGTTTTATAACTTGTCTAAAAGTAAAATACTTTATTGGAAGGGGGAAAGGGGGACGAAGCGATTTTCTAAATCAAAATGAATATATGTTGATTCACTTCTGATATCTTTCACTCAATGACTTGTAAAGACTAGTGATTGTTGCTTCTAATGCATTCTTGTTTGCTTAAGATTGAAAAAAAAAGCATCAAAGAAAAATCCACAATGAAGAAGTTTCTTCTAAAAATATATATTTAAAAAAACTGCCAAAACTATCGCAATTTTGCATTTGTTACTTAATTTTGAATAAAGTTTCGTGCAAAGCTAGCATTTTTCTTCTTCTCTTTCTTATTTTTTTTTACTTCGCAGTACATTGCAATTTTATTTTCACTTCCAGTTTTTTTTAATTTGCATAAAACAATTCAATAAAAATTAGTTATAACTTCCTTCACATTTTTCTCTTCTTTTTTTCTTATTAAATTAGAATTTATTCATGGACGTTATCATCGCGCTATTCTTTTTGAAAATTCCAAATGAAATTTTGCAATTCATAAAAATGACACGAACTTTATAAAACTTGAATAAACTTTTCAACTTGGCAATTTATTTAATAGGTCGATAAGAAGTCATTTTTTTCCTTTTTTAACCGTAATTGCCTCTATTATTTCTTCAATCACATCTCTCTGAACATTTTCGACATGTTACTATGACAAGAAGGATCATGAATCACATTTTATTAACCAAATAGATTAGTTTCATTGATTATTACGCTCCGTTAGACGTTAAATTTTTCCCTGTCTTCTTCGATAATCGGTGAGATCAACTGTAAAATATTTTAATTAAATCAATTTTATTGCTTCATTTACTTTTTACTTGTTTAACTTTATATTTATTGTTTAAATCCTCATTTATTATGTTTAAACCCTGTGCTTAATTCCTCCATTTTCTACCGTAACTCGGTTTATAACAAAACAGAAAAAAAGTGACGTTACTAATTTATCTGTTTACTTTATCACGCGAATAAAGAAGTCAAAACACTTGATAAAATTAAAATTTCCTATGCTTCTCTTCCATTCAGTTCTGTGGATTAATCAAAATGGAGTCATTAATCAAAATATTCCACGTCACAAACTATGAACTGTAGTTAACTATTTAATTTTAATTTAGTCAGTCAGTAAGTCTGTCAGTTCGCAGTTTGAAAGTGTTATGATCTGAGTTAGCAAAGATAAGATGATTACCTTTGCTACTGTAACAACGTTATACAAACAATTAATTCCAGATAATCGAGATGATTTGGATCGTTTAATCACATTTGTTGCTTGTAAATTGTACTGTGGAAATTACCTTTACAGTAGACACCATTAAAGGCAATTAAATACTGTTTCCTTTTTTAAAAATCTTTATAACTCTTATTCTTCAAAATTGAATGTAAAAATAATACAAAATATTAATAATCCATAGCGGTATTCAAGTGGTTCTTTAATTGTTGTAATTACAAATTACCCCCCTTGTTTGTTGCAGTTGATTTATTGAACTAAGAAGAGATTTATTGATTACTTTCTTAAAACTCTCAAGTAACTAATGAGTTTTAAATGATAGTTTTCTTTATTATTATTATTATTATTATATTATACAGTGCCTTAATGTAAGAAAAAACAGTTAAACTCTATAATAAAGGAATAACAAATGATAGATTTTGAGAGGAATGTAATAAATGAATCAACTATTGGTCAAGCTTAATAATTAATAATAAAGTTCTAGAAGTCAGCAATAATAATAACAAATGGAAGAAAGAGCATGATGATAGAGATAATAATCAAAACGAATGTATAGACCAAGACAATGATAATAATATTACATGTCTACAGAAGTAATGTGCTCTAATAATAAATAACAATGTATCATGTATATTGAAAATAATTAATTGTTAGAGTAAAATATTAATTTTCTTTTAATTTTCTTTGTGATGAAAAGTAATTTAGTTTTTTATTGTTTGCTGGAAAAAAGATATTGATATACAACCTGAAATTTATTATTTTTTCTTTTTGTATTTTAATAATTTGAAAGTTTGGAACAAGAAAGAAAATTCTTTTATAAATTTCTATTTTCTAAAAATATATTAAAATTGTTTTAAATAAGATTAAAACTCCAGAAATATTTAATAAAGAGAATAAATATAAGAAAAGGCGTTCAGTTTATAATACAAGAAGGTGATTGAAACTTTCTCTTATACAGTAAAACCTGTTCAAAAAGGAACCTGAATAAAAAGGAAACCTGTCTAAACGGAAAAATATTCGATACTGTGCGATTTCGGTTTATACAGGTTACACTGCATTTCTCTGCTTCATTAAAGCAATTTATAAATAAATTTCTTAATATTTTGTCTTAAAAAAATTATATTCTGTTCTTCCAGCTATACATCAAGTTATTTAAGAATCATTGAAAACTTTTCAATTAAGTCGTAAACTACAGTATAAAAATTATTGAAATTCCCGTAATTTACAGTTACTTTCTAACAACATAATTAAAAGATGTTAATACATTTAGAGGAGGATGCCAGGTAAATTCGATTGATTTAATTTTGCTATGGAATAAAACTGATTTTAATTTAGTTAATACGGTAAACGGGATAAATTTATATTATTTGTTAATTGTTATTCCCTCGAGAACATTTAAAATTCCGTTCCAATTGTGTAATATCTTTTATTAGAACAGTTTAGACTGAAAGCGATTGACTAATTATTGCTTTAAATATTAAAGGCTTGTTGAGTACAGTACATGGTAAATATCAAATGATCGTTGGATTAATCATTCCGTTTTATTAATTATTAAGGATACTTTAAGTAAGATTTCAAATGCCATATTCTTCTTATCACAATAGTTTGGTGCAGGGCCGCTTACAGTGTAACGGTGCAAATTACATTTACGGGGAGGTCCTAGCGAGTTAAATTATTATATTAAAGTAAAGACGCTGCATAAGTCCCCCTGCTTCTTCAAATCTCAGGAATTAATTCCTTTTTTAACCCCTCTCCTGTGAGTGTCCTATTCTGTGTAACATAACAAAATACATATCGAGGTCTTTACAAATTAAATTATATTGAAATAAAGGAAAAAACACTTTATATGGGGCCCCTCTTTTCACAGGCGCGGGACAGGTTTTTCCTTTTACCCCCTCCCCTTTGGGCCTTCCTGGTTTTGTGTATAAATAATAAATAATTAATTTATTTTGCTTAGTTTTGTAATGTAGCGCACACTTCAATCATTTTCGGTATAGCAAAGTGTGCTTTATCTATTCCATCAACGTATAGAGTTTTCCTTTAATCTCTACCTATCTAAGTCCAATTTAGCTTACAAGTACTGAAAGTCTTATTTAGTTGCTTCACGAGTTTTTGAAGAATATTCTCTTCAAAGTTTTACAAAATCATTTTGTTTTCACAATTTTTCTAAATCGGGTGCAATTTTACAAACATTCAGTTTATTTCTCTAGAGAAAATTTGAAAATTGTTTTNAGCAAGAGACTGCTAATTTGAGTTGGAAAGCATATATTTTAAATTAAATTAATTATTTTAATATAAATTTATGTTTATATTCTTCAAGGGCAGGAGTTGTGGGAAACTTTAATTTAAAAAAAATGCCTGAATATATTGCAATGCCCAACAATATTGCCTATAACAGTTATATTTATGAAGCAGTTATAAAAACGCATATGCCGTAAAACATTGCTTTATTTCCAAAAGTTCCATCTTGTAATCAATGATATAAACCTATAAAAAAACGGAAAGATGTCCATCGATCATTGTGATGTTTCCATTTATTTACGCGCGCATTTTATGTAATTTTGAATATATTAAGAAAGATTATATTTCATTTTGTATATTTAATGAAATAAAAAAAATAAAATTAAAAAAATGAGACAGAGTAAAACGTCTTAAACACGATGATCAAGAAGCTCCCACGGTAATTCACGTCATCCTTTGATTGATTAAGTCATCAGCAACTTGTGTAAACTTTGTAGCAAATTATAAACAACTTCGGTAATAAAATTCTTAGGAACGAAACTATTCAGAAAATGCAATAAAGCTTTCTATTTGTCACTCCCTTCACTTAAACAGCAAATTTGACCAATGTCGAAATTGTATTTTAACCTTTGACATTACTCAAAAGCTTTTCTCTCTTACATCATTTATACTAATTGGGTTTTCTTAGCTAATTGACAATAAACAATCATTTTAGACGGTTTATATTGTTTAATTGGCTTGAATTTGACTAAATACTTAACAACTCACTAATTACCATTCAAGTTCTTTTTTTTAAATTCTACTTTAAACTAGTTTAATGATTGCAAATTTTTAATTAAATAATCATCCAGCTACTTAAACACTACACTACAAGATAATTTTTAGATAATGAAAATTAATTAATAAATTTTAAAAAATTATGTATATATATATATACACACACAATACTTACACCCGAAGCTTTATTATCGCAATCATCAAATTTATTAATTATTATTCTTATATAAATTCCACGTAATAATGACTCTTCTAGTAAATTATTACACTAATGAGATCTCCAGATAAATATAATGATCTTTAGTTGCATGCAATATTTAACAGGGATTTTTCTATGTGAAAAACTGTACTTAGTTAAGATATTAATTGCTGTATAATAAGGGGAAAATATTAGGAATATTTTAAGAGGGACGTCATTATCTGTTGCTGAAACTGTACGTAACAATGCACTTAATTTGCATATATTTCCTGGTGATACAGAACTATTAATGTATCTAATAGCTTGTGCTTATTGTTCGCGTGTTAAATTACATAGAATAACTTACATAAACTAATCTTTAAGCAGTGAGACAGCAGGAAATTTATGCAATATTTGTTAATACAGACAACAATGAAGGTCTTTTGCATATATAATATTTCATATTCACCTACAATATACAGTATATATATATATACATATATAAGTCAACTAGTGATAAATTATTTGAACGTGATATTTCATTGATATTAATGTATTATATAAATTTCTGCTTAAAATTACACTTTAAAATCAGGTGTGTAACCAGGAATGAAAGTAATTTCACCGCTCTCTCTTTCTAACCATCCTTCTAAATATTAATTAATTACTTTCTCTACTTTAACAGCATAAATAAGATTTTATATGGTAAATATCTACGTGTTATTAACTAAATTAAGTAAATTATGAACATGTATAGGCTGTGCGCTATACGCTACAACCGCTCTTACAATTGTAATTATAGTTACACTCATCGATTATGACATTGGTTAATGGTATCAAAAGTTATAGCGTTAGATATATTCCATAAATAAATAGCCATATATATATTTTTACCAAGAAGAAAGAGGATATAGATGTAGTTGACAGCAGATTCTAAAATTAGATTATCTATAGATATGGAAGATAAACTTTTTTCTCTCCTTCTTCTTCTTATTTAATCTAATTTGATAGAATTGTAGCGTGTCATTCATAAACGTGGATGTTTTCTATAGTAGTATGAACAACATCAGTTAGTTGAACTTCTCCAATATTTCATTTAAGTTGAAGATTTTTTCTCCTTTTCATCTTATCTCTTCTTCTTCTTCTTNCATCTATGTAACTCTGTTTTGGGTAAAATTTTTAATTGATATCACGTGACTTTTGGTCTAGACCCGTGGTTCCTGTAATCGGGACCTCCTGCCCTAATCTTTCCATATCTGGTCTCGGCTTTTATCTATCTAACACTGTATTGGAGATTAAGGAAGGAAAGACAGACTACAGAATTTATAGGTCTACAATTTTTTTAAATTGCCCAAAATACTGAAAAAGATAGATTTTGTTCCATGGTGTAATTTATATACAGACTTTTTAACAATATAAATTTAATTATTATTAACATCATGTTTAAAAGTGAAATTCTGTAAATTGAGAAAAGTTAATTATTTTACTTAAAAATAATTTTAGGTAAAAAAATTATTTATATGAACGAATATGTAATATAACATTAATTACATTTTATTAATTTTTTTAAAAAATATACAGAAAATGTGAAAGAAATTATGAAAACTTTAACAGTGAAACCCGTGAATTTAATTAAAATTGCACGTATTAATGACAAAACTGGCGATTCTTTAATTCTGTATAATTGTACAGACGAAGAAATAGTTTTTCATTACGTAAATAATATATTTAAATTATAAATGAAACAAAGCAAATAAATTACGAATTGTTTTTTTCAATTTCGAACTTCATTAAACTTGTCATTGTTAACAAGAATCGTACATGAAAATATTGCACATTATTTCGTTAAGAAATTATTAAGTTGGATCATGTAATTATATAATCCACGCGTATCGTTCTTCAGAGATTTTAGATGAATATTTTAACGAATAAAACATGACAGAAGTGATGGAAGACATTTTATTATCAAGGGACAAATAGGTATCAAGCGTATATGGAGGTAATTGTCCAAAGACCATTGGGTCGAAAGACAATCGATTGCTGAAAAGATGTCTTACTAACCAGTGTTTAGTGTACGAATAAAAAGAATTATTCCATTATTTTACTTCTGGAATATTTTTAGAGTAGCTTAATAAATTCCGTGCATTATGATTTTAATTGTGTTTTAAAATATTAAATGAGTATTGAGATATAAACGCCATTAAGGTTCGATCAATTTGGGATCCAATAAAAAATTTATAATTATTTTTAAAAATTGTGGATGAATTATAAATTGATAGATAAGAAAATGTAGCTGAATATATATATATATATATATACATACAGTGAGAGAGAGGGTAAGTAAATAATCTCTCATACTATCGATTTCTTGAATCATTACTCGAGTTATCCACACTTTTTTTACATAAAAGAACATTTTTAAAAAATTATAAAACATTATAAGGATATAATTTATTTATAGATTTATTAAATTAACTTTTTCTTTATTATTATTATTATTATTATATTATACAGTGCCTTAATGTAAGAAAAAACAGTTAAACTCTATAATAAAGGAATAACAAATGATAGATTTTGAGAGGAATGTAATAAATGAATCAACTATTGGTCAAGCTTAATAATTAATAATAAAGTTCTAGAAGTCAGCAATAATAATAACAAATGGAAGAAAGAGCATGATGATAGAGATAATAATCAAAACGAATGTATAGACCAAGACAATGATAATAATATTACATGTCTACAGAAGTAATGTGCTCTAATAATAAATAACAATGTATCATGTATATTGAAAATAATTAATTGTTAGAGTAAAATATTAATTTTCTTTTAATTTTCTTTGTGATGAAAAGTAATTTAGTTTTTTATTGTTTGCTGGAAAAAAGATATTGATATAAAACCTGAAATTTATTATTTTTTCTTTTTGTATTTTAATAATTTGAAAGTTTGGAACAAGAAAGAAAATTCTTTTATAAATTTCTATTTTCTAAAAATATATTAAAATTGTTTTAAATAAGATTAAAACTCCAGAAATATTTAATAAAGAGAATAAATATAAGAAAAGGCGTTCAGTTTATAATACAAGAAGGTGATTGAAACTTTCTCTTATACAGTAAAACCTGTTCAAAAAGGAACCTGAATAAAAAGGAAACCTGTCTAAACGGAAAAATATTCGATACTGTGCGATTTCGGTTTATACAGGTTACACTGCATTTCTCTGCTTCATTAAAGCAATTTATAAATAAATTTCTTAATATTTTGTCTTAAAAAAATTATATTCTGTTCTTCCAGCTATACATCAAGTTATTTAAGAATCATTGAAAACTTTTCAATTAAGTCGTAAACTACAGTATAAAAATTATTGAAATTCCCGTAATTTACAGTTACTTTCTAACAACATAATTAAAAGATGTTAATACATTTAGAGGAGGATGCCAGGTAAATTCGATTGATTTAATTTTGCTATGGAATAAAACTGATTTTAATTTAGTTAATACGGTAAACGGGATAAATTTATATTATTTGTTAATTGTTATTCCCTCGAGAACATTTAAAATTCCGTTCCAATTGTGTAATATCTTTTATTAGAACAGTTTAGACTGAAAGCGATTGACTAATTATTGCTTTAAATATTAAAGGCTTGTTGAGTACAGTACATGGTAAATATCAAATGATCGTTGGATTAATCATTCCGTTTTATTAATTATTAAGGATACTTTAAGTAAGATTTCAAATGCCATATTCTTCTTATCACAATAGTTTGGTGCAGGGCCGCTTACAGTGTAACGGTGCAAATTACATTTACGGGGAGGTCCTAGCGAGTTAAATTATTATATTAAAGTAAAGACGCTGCATAAGTCCCCCTGCTTCTTCAAATCTCAGGAATTTATTCCTTTTTTAACCCCTCTCCTGTGAGTGTCCTATTCTGTGTAACATAACAAAATACATATCGAAGTCTTTACAAATTAAATTATATTGAAATAAAGGAAAAAACACTTTATATGGGGCCCCTCTTTTCACAGGCGCGGGACAGGTTTTTCCTTTTACCCCCTCCCCTTTGGGCCTTCCTGGTTTTGTGTATAAATAATAAATAATTAATTTATTTTGCTTAGTTTTGTAATGTAGCGCACACTTCAATCATTTTCGGTATAGCAAAGTGTGCTTTATCTATTCCATCAACGTATAGAGTTTTCCTTTAATCTCTACCTATCTAAGTCCAATTTAGCTTACAAGTACTGAAAGTCTTATTTAGTTGCTTCACGAGTTTTTGAAGAATATTCTCTTCAAAGTTTTACAAAATCATTTTGTTTTCACAATTTTTCTAAATCGGGTGCAATTTTACAAACATTCAGTTTATTTCTCTAGAGAAAATTTGAAAATTGTTTTCAAAAATTCATTCGAATGGAAATATATTTTTTACACATATTTTCGTGATTTTAAATAGTAAAAAATATTTTTTGCTTTTATGAAAAATTTATAAATTAATAATATTATTATTTTTTTACTTTAGAGAATTGCACGTCGAACTAATAAATTATATTTAATCGGATCTTATGATAATTTTAACGAAAAAACTTTTCCAGGAATTAAACCGTTTTAATAAGTTTATAAGGAAAAAATATCAAGTAATTGGGATTTAAATTTAATCTAACAAGAGAGATTTTTGCATGATAAAGTTTTTTTATTCATAGAGAAAAAGAATTAAGCAGTAGAATTAAAGTAATTCTTATGATTAAGCCTATCAATTAAGTAATTAATTTAATACATTTATGTTTATAATTAATTTTAAAAAGTTAAATAGTTCAATGACTTATTTTTTCAACTTAATATAATTTTTTTTAATATTATTCGCTGTTACAAAGTTTCTCAAACTAATTTAATCAAGTTAAGCATCGTTCACGCTGGCATGAAATCGAAAATTGGAATGTAAAAAACTACCCACCAGAATATTTTAAATGTAAAAAGTCAATAAACTTATAAAAATGTTAATATATGATATACAAAATGTACGATAAGCCGGGAATATTTTAATTTTTACATTATTGGGGAATTTAATTCAAAAATTTTCCCTAGAACGAAGTTACATAGATGACCAGCACGACTCTTTTCTTATCAGGAAAAGTATGATATACAGGGGCAAGACAGAACTAATTTGAGATCGAGAGCATATATTTTAAATTAAATAAATTTAAAATATAATTAAAAATTGCGATGTTACAATAATTTTGCTCGTTTTTTAATAAAATTTAATCAAAATTAGTGTATAACGCGCAGAACTCGCAACATCCGGTGCAAGAAAAAATAAGAGAAAAAATGTGTTAGTTTATCTTGGAAGGGTGAAGAAATAAATGTTTTTAACAAATATAAGTAATTATATTTCAAATTATATTAATGTGACGATGAAACTTCAATTACTACAGTAAAAGTTGAGTTAAAAAAAATCCAACTCTGCTGTACCTGACCCTAACAGGGTTGACAAATGGNGCTAATACGACAAATCTTTCGATAATTAAAATATTATTAAAAATAATTAATTAAAGTCTAATTCCATATTTATGTTATTTTAAAACATGTTGTAACTTACGTAATTAGCAATATCTGATCATGAACTCATTATAGATAATGAATCACAGGACTAAGGTAATAAGTATTCACTATATCAAAGATAATTAGTCATTCGCATTATAATTTAACGTATATTATCATTTATATGTATTATTTAAGATGATATCTTGATTTGTAAGTTATATTATACAACAATCTTAAATCGTATTGACTAGATCGGTGAGTTAATGGTTGGGGTGTGCGAGTACATTTTTGAATATAAATAGAGTAGCCAAAAAATATGTAGGCAAAAATAAAATTATTATGCTTATTTGTGTTTTATTTATCTATTATTTTTTTAAATATTCATTAAAAAATCTGTATAAGATTATTTAGGATAGACCATCCCTCCATACTTGTTTTATTCTAAATGAGCGCATTTATGTTCTTGTAAAATTAAAAATATTATACCTATTTGTGTTTTGTTTACTTTATATAAAATAAAATAAAGTATTATTATATTATATTAAATAAATAAAAAATAGATTAACGAGAAAAATTTTTAAATCATATTGTTAATTAATTTAATTTAAAATATATGCTCTCGATCTCAAATTAATAATGTCTTGCTCCTTTACATCACACTTTCCTGCTAACAATAGAGTCGTGGCGGTCATCTATGTAACTCTGTTTTGGGTAAAATTTTTAATTGATATCACGTGACTTTTGGTCTAGACCCGTGGTTCCTGTAATCGGGACCTCCTGCCCTAATCTTTCCATATCTGGTCTCGGCTTTTATCTATCTAACACTGTATTGGAGATTAAGGAAGGAAAGACAGACTACAGAATTTATAGGTCTACAATTTTTTTAAATTGCCCAAAATACTGAAAAAGATAGATTTTGTTCCATGGTGTAATTTATATACAGACTTTTTAACAATATAAATTTAATTATTATTAACATCATGTTTAAAAGTGAAATTCTGTAAATTGAGAAAAGTTAATTATTTTACTTAAAAATAATTTTAGGTAAAAAAATTATTTATATGAACGAATATGTAATATAACATTAATTACATTTTATTAATTTTTTTAAAAAATATACAGAAAATGTGAAAGAAATTATGAAAACTTTAACAGTGAAACCCGTGAATTTAATTAAAATTGCACGTATTAATGACAAAACTGGCGATTCTTTAATTCTGTATAATTGTACAGACGAAGAAATAGTTTTTCATTACGTAAATAATATATTTAAATTATAAATGAAACAAAGCAAATAAATTACGAATTGTTTTTTTCAATTTCGAACTTCATTAAACTTGTCATTGTTAACAAGAATCGTACATGAAAATATTGCACATTATTTCGTTAAGAAATTATTAAGTTGGATCATGTAATTATATAATCCACGCGTATCGTTCTTCAGAGATTTTAGATGAATATTTTAACGAATAAAACATGACAGAAGTGATGGAAGACATTTTATTATCAAGGGACAAATAGGTATCAAGCGTATATGGAGGTAATTGTCCAAAGACCATTGGGTCGAAAGACAATCGATTGCTGAAAAGATGTCTTACTAACCAGTGTTTAGTGTACGAATAAAAAGAATTATTCCATTATTTTACTTCTGGAATATTTTTAGAGTAGCTTAATAAATTCCGTGCATTATGATTTTAATTGTGTTTTAAAATATTAAATGAGTATTGAGATATAAACGCCATTAAGGTTCGATCAATTTGGGATCCAATAAAAAATTTATAATTATTTTTAAAAATTGTGGATGAATTATAAATTGATAGATAAGAAAATGTAGCTGAATATATATATATATATATATACATACAGTGAGAGAGAGGGTAAGTAAATAATCTCTCATACTATCGATTTCTTGAATCATTACTCGAGTTATCCACACTTTTTTTACATAAAAGAACATTTTTAAAAAATTATAAAACATTATAAGGATATAATTTATTTATAGATTTATTAAATTAACTTTTTCTTTATTATTATTATTATTATTATATTATACAGTGCCTTAATGTAAGAAAAAACAGTTAAACTCTATAATAAAGGAATAACAAATGATAGATTTTGAGAGGAATGTAATAAATGAATCAACTATTGGTCAAGCTTAATAATTAATAATAAAGTTCTAGAAGTCAGCAATAATAATAACAAATGGAAGAAAGAGCATGATGATAGAGATAATAATCAAAACGAATGTATAGACCAAGACAATGATAATAATATTACATGTCTACAGAAGTAATGTGCTCTAATAATAAATAACAATGTATCATGTATATTGAAAATAATTAATTGTTAGAGTAAAATATTAATTTTCTTTTAATTTTCTTTGTGATGAAAAGTAATTTAGTTTTTTATTGTTTGCTGGAAAAAAGATATTGATATAAAACCTGAAATTTATTATTTTTTCTTTTTGTATTTTAATAATTTGAAAGTTTGGAACAAGAAAGAAAATTCTTTTATAAATTTCTATTTTCTAAAAATATATTAAAATTGTTTTAAATAAGATTAAAACTCCAGAAATATTTAATAAAGAGAATAAATATAAGAAAAGGCGTTCAGTTTATAATACAAGAAGGTGATTGAAACTTTCTCTTATACAGTAAAACCTGTTCAAAAAGGAACCTGAATAAAAAGGAAACCTGTCTAAACGGAAAAATATTCGATACTGTGCGATTTCGGTTTATACAGGTTACACTGCATTTCTCTGCTTCATTAAAGCAATTTATAAATAAATTTCTTAATATTTTGTCTTAAAAAAATTATATTCTGTTCTTCCAGCTATACATCAAGTTATTTAAGAATCATTGAAAACTTTTCAATTAAGTCGTAAACTACAGTATAAAAATTATTGAAATTCCCGTAATTTACAGTTACTTTCTAACAACATAATTAAAAGATGTTAATACATTTAGAGGAGGATGCCAGGTAAATTCGATTGATTTAATTTTGCTATGGAATAAAACTGATTTTAATTTAGTTAATACGGTAAACGGGATAAATTTATATTATTTGTTAATTGTTATTCCCTCGAGAACATTTAAAATTCCGTTCCAATTGTGTAATATCTTTTATTAGAACAGTTTAGACTGAAAGCGATTGACTAATTATTGCTTTAAATATTAAAGGCTTGTTGAGTACAGTACATGGTAAATATCAAATGATCGTTGGATTAATCATTCCGTTTTATTAATTATTAAGGATACTTTAAGTAAGATTTCAAATGCCATATTCTTCTTATCACAATAGTTTGGTGCAGGGCCGCTTACAGTGTAACGGTGCAAATTACATTTACGGGGAGGTCCTAGCGAGTTAAATTATTATATTAAAGTAAAGACGCTGCATAAGTCCCCCTGCTTCTTCAAATCTCAGGAATTTATTCCTTTTTTAACCCCTCTCCTGTGAGTGTCCTATTCTGTGTAACATAACAAAATACATATCGAAGTCTTTACAAATTAAATTATATTGAAATAAAGGAAAAAACACTTTATATGGGGCCCCTCTTTTCACAGGCGCGGGACAGGTTTTTCCTTTTACCCCCTCCCCTTTGGGCCTTCCTGGTTTTGTGTATAAATAATAAATAATTAATTTATTTTGCTTAGTTTTGTAATGTAGCGCACACTTCAATCATTTTCGGTATAGCAAAGTGTGCTTTATCTATTCCATCAACGTATAGAGTTTTCCTTTAATCTCTACCTATCTAAGTCCAATTTAGCTTACAAGTACTGAAAGTCTTATTTAGTTGCTTCACGAGTTTTTGAAGAATATTCTCTTCAAAGTTTTACAAAATCATTTTGTTTTCACAATTTTTCTAAATCGGGTGCAATTTTACAAACATTCAGTTTATTTCTCTAGAGAAAATTTGAAAATTGTTTTCAAAAATTCATTCGAATGGAAATATATTTTTTACACATATTTTCGTGATTTTAAATAGTAAAAAATATTTTTTGCTTTTATGAAAAATTTATAAATTAATAATATTATTATTTTTTTACTTTAGAGAATTGCACGTCGAACTAATAAATTATATTTAATCGGATCTTATGATAATTTTAACGAAAAAACTTTTCCAGGAATTAAACCGTTTTAATAAGTTTATAAGGAAAAAATATCAAGTAATTGGGATTTAAATTTAATCTAACAAGAGAGATTTTTGCATGATAAAGTTTTTTTATTCATAGAGAAAAAGAATTAAGCAGTAGAATTAAAGTAATTCTTATGATTAAGCCTATCAATTAAGTAATTAATTTAATACATTTATGTTTATAATTAATTTTAAAAAGTTAAATAGTTCAATGACTTATTTTTTCAACTTAATATAATTTTTTTTAATATTATTCGCTGTTACAAAGTTTCTCAAACTAATTTAATCAAGTTAAGCATCGTTCACGCTGGCATGAAATCGAAAATTGGAATGTAAAAAACTACCCACCAGAATATTTTAAATGTAAAAAGTCAATAAACTTATAAAAATGTTAATATATGATATACAAAATGTACGATAAGCCGGGAATATTTTAATTTTTACATTATTGGGGAATTTAATTCAAAAATTTTCCCTAGAACAAAGTTACATAGATGACCAGCACGACTCTTTTCTTATCAGGAAAAGTATGATATACAGGGGCAAGACAGAACTAATTTGAGATCGAGAGCATATATTTTAAATTAAATAAATTTAAAATATAATTAAAAATTGCGATGTTACAATAATTTTGCTCGTTTTTTAATAAAATTTAATCAAAATTAGTGTATAACGCGCAGAACTCGCAACATCCGGTGCAAGAAAAAATAAGAGAAAAAATGTGTTAGTTTATCTTGGAAGGGTGAAGAAATAAATGTTTTTAACAAATATAAGTAATTATATTTCAAATTATATTAATGTGACGATGAAACTTCAATTATTACAGTAAAAGTTGAGTTAAAAAAAATCCAACTCTGCTGTACCTGACCCTAACAGGGTTGACAAATGGCTCCATCAGACGTGTCAATCTGAAAGAAGAAAAGGGAGCAATGTCACGAATCTGGTGGTTCTTCGTGATGTGTTATAAGGGGCGTGATCATTTGGAATGTTGGAGATATGAGGCCTGCTAGAGAAAATCGATACCATTTATTTTATCTTCCTTCTAGAAAGGAAAAGTTATAAAAACTTTTCCTTTATAATTTTTCTGATCGTATATTAAAAATAAATACAATTAAAATATATTTATGTAAATTGAATTCATTCAAATTAAATTATCGATTAAGATATATTTTCGTGTCAACATCTGATTAATACTCCTGTTTAAAATTAATAAGCCAATGTAGAAAGTAAATTAATTTGACATATAATTTAAGATAAGAGACGATTTAAATTTTATCTGATTGATGTATACATTGTAGCCCAGATAATTATCTAAATTCGGAAATTGTACGAATTCTACTTAATGAAACTGTCACTCAATTATAATCCCTTGATGCTTCATTCATTTATGGGATTAACTTTAAAGATTGATGCTTTTAAGAACAAAGAAACATTTCGAGTAGACGTATTCTTCCTACCTAACTATTATTATAAGAATAAAGAATTAAAATAGAAAAACAAAATAAATACATCCCAGCATTAATGTTAATGCCTTTTCTTCAATAATGTAGCTAAAGAAAAATGACTATACTTTTTATTATCCCCAGAGGCGTTTACATACGTTCATTTGTAGTCATATAAGGGACATTTTAATCTTCCCTCATAAATTTTAACGTGATAAAACTCTTCGAATTAGCTTAATACATATAAACACACACGTATACACACACACTACGTGTGGCAATCAGAATTTTTTACAGTATAAAATAATTTTATCGAAGGTTTGTGAGAATCAATATATATATATTTTCATCCAGCTGGAAGCTATTTTTCTTCCCTTACCTTCTTTTTCTTAGCTAAAATATTCCGAAAAGTGAATTTTCAAATATATCTTATTGAAGGGATTTTTTTCCTCTATAACTTACAAATAAATATCGATTAAAAAAATAATAAAAGAATAAATGTCAATATTTCAAATACAATAAAGTATAAAAGAAAAGAAAAAAATAATAATAAATAAAATTGAATGAATAGATGAAATGTTATAAACTTTCAGATGATATTTAGTATTAGAAAATTCAATCAATCATTTATCTTTGCTCCTGTATATTTAGGAAGTGATGAAAGATCTTCAGGAAGTTACACCCAATTATTCATCAAACTGTAGGGAATAGAATAAAAGAGGTTTAGAATAATCAAAAACTGATGTCATTTATCTTTGTTTCCGTCATATTTTTTTGAAATAAATACGGAAATAATATTTTTGAAAAATTATTTGTAATGTTTCTAGTCGAATATTCTTGTCAGATCGAAATAAAACGAATGCATTCTGTGTGATAAACATTTGTAAAAATGACAAATTTAATTATTCTGGCGTGTCTTATTTTCCATTAATTATTCGATTCAATTTAGAAACTAAAATTTAAACTTTTTTACCAAAATTAGTAATTTGAATATCGATTCATAAGTTTAATAAGTAATTTTAGAAAATATATTTAAGAGTTTTATTGGAAATATTAATTATAAAAAATATGTCAACATCTGATTAATACTCCTGTTTAAAATTAATAAGCCAATGTAGAAAGTAAATTAATTTGACATATAATTTAAGATAAGAGACGATTTAAATTTTATCTGATTGATGTATACATTGTAGCCCAGATAATTATCTAAATTCGGAAATTGTACGAATTCTACTTAATGAAACTGTCACTCAATTATAATCCCTTGATGCTTCATTCATTTATGGGATTAACTTTAAAGATTGATGCTTTTAAGAACAAAGAAACATTTCGAGTAGACGTATTCTTCCTACCTAACTATTATTATAAGAATAAAGAATTAAAATAGAAAAACAAAATAAATACATCCCAGCATTAATGTTAATGCCTTTTCTTCAATAATGTAGCTAAAGAAAAATGACTATACTTTTTATTATCCCCAGAGGCGTTTACATACGTTCATTTGTAGTCATATAAGGGACATTTTAATCTTCCCTCATAAATTTTAACGTGATAAAACTCTTCGAATTAGCTTAATACATATAAACACACACGTATACACACACACTACGTGTGGCAATCAGAATTTTTTACAGTATAAAATAATTTTATCGAAGGTTTGTGAGAATCAATATATATATATTTTCATCCAGCTGGAAGCTATTTTTCTTCCCTTACCTTCTTTTTCTTAGCTAAAATATTCCNCATTAAGGTTCGATCAATTTGGGATCCAATAAAAAATTTATAATTATTTTTAAAAATTGTGGATGAATTATAAATTGATAGATAAGAAAATGTAGCTGAATCTTTTTTGGGATTAAATTAATTTCCTTTACAAGATCACATTTCATTAACTCCTACTTTAAGTTTTTAACTTTGAAAAACTGTCTTTAAATATAATTTTTGTTACTGCTACATGGTTTCAATATCGCATTTATAATAAATAATTTAATATTTAGTGTAAGTAAAGGTAAATAATTTAAAAATTGATTAAAGTTATGTTTGCTCTATAACAATTAGGTGTTAATACGGTCTTTGCTTAGTCAAGAATCGAGCTGAGTAAGTGTATTTTCTGAATTTAGTAACTGTACACCTACCTCTCAACATCAGGGAACAGGTGGATCGATTATAGGACACATACAAATATAAACGAGGTAGACATTTATTTCTACTCACTCCTCGCCTGTCATGATTTTATATTTTTATGTGAAATCTTCGTCATGCCTCACTTCATTTCCTTCTACCTTAAAAATAAATAAAGAAAGAAATTTCGTATAAGATGTTCTTACTTTTAACGTTTTTACATATTTACAGTACAATTTATTTTCAATGTAATTTTGTCAATCATTTTGCTTATTGGACTGGCATTACTCGATTGTTATCGGGAGAAGTGTGATTTACAGGGGCAAGACACTAGTAAAATCGAGACCAGATACGGATTAATTTAAAGTAAAATATGATTAAAAATTTCACGTCGTCACAATAATTTTGTCGATTATTTTTATATAAACTTTTGCAATTTTGGGGGTTTATATAATGCTTAATATTGATATCTGTAAATATTCCTAAAGAAACATATTTATCAGGTATCATTGTAAGATAAATCTAAACATACATACATGTATGTTTAGGTTTATCTACGAAAAAATATACACAATAAAAACCTGTACGAAACGGAACCTAAATAAAAAGGAAACTTGACAAACCGGAAAAAAATAATTGGTACTGTGTGATTCCGGTTTAAACAGGTTGTACGGCTGTACTGTGTATATATAATTTTAAATCTTTTGTTAAGCAGCAGAGTATGTCCATTTGATTCTCAATACACATGCACTGTATGTTATTATGAATAATATAAAAAAACACATAAAAAGTAGTAATTTCACTGAAAAAAGAAAGTTAAATTTTATATTATTTGACTAAAAATATACAGCATTAATAAACTTCCGGAAAAATTTAATGATATCTTCAACATTAAAAATTAATATGGCGAACGAAATTTTACACTTGTACAAATTCTAATTGTATTTTTTTATTTACATAATTAAAAATATTGAGTCATAATAAAACTGAAGATTGAACTGTGCAGTTACTAAATTTTAAATAGAAGAATGAACTTAATGCTCCAATTGGTTAATGCTAAATAATGTAAAGCTGGATTTAATAATAAATACAAACCAAGCATAAATGTCGAATGCTTGATATATAAACGAAACATAAGCAGTCATTATTAAATAAATATTCGTTAACTAAGCTTACAGATATCAGAACAATGTTACTCGTCACCAAATCATTATAATTATACGGACATGAATATTTGTTAATATATTCGGTTATAAAGGAATTATTTATTTACATAAAAATAAACTTAATACGACAAATCTTTCGATAATTAAAATATTANTTGTATTTTTTTATTTACATAATTAAAAATATTGAGTCATAATAAAACTGAAGATTGAACTGTGCAGTTACTAAATTTTAAATAGAAGAATGAACTTAATGCTCCAATTGGTTAATGCTAAATAATGTAAAGCTGGATTTAATAATAAATACAAACCAAGCATAAATGTCGAATGCTTGATATATAAACGAAACATAAGCAGTCATTATTAAATAAATATTCATTAACTAAGCTTACAGATATCAGAACAATGTTACTCGTCACCAAATCATTATAATTATACGGACATGAATATTTGTTAATATATTCGGTTATAAAGGAATTATTTATTTACATAAAAATAAACTTAATACGACAAATCTTTCGATAATTAAAATATTATTAAAAATAATTAATTAAAGTCTAATTCCATATTTATGTTATTTTAAAACATGTTGTAACTTACGTAATTAGCAATATCTGATCATGAACTCATTATAGATAATGAATCACAGGACTAAGGTAATAAGTATTCACTATATCAAAGATAATTAGTCATTCGCATTATAATTTAACGTATATTATCATTTATATGTATTATTTAAGATGATATCTTGATTTGTAAGTTATATTATACAACAATCTTAAATCGTATTGACTAGATCGGTGAGTTAATGGTTGGGGTGTGCGAGTACATTTTTGAATATAAATAGAGTAGCCAAAAAATATGTAGGCAAAAATAAAATTATTATGCTTATTTGTGTTTTATTTATCTATTATTTTTTTACCTGATGTCCAGTGTCCACTTGGTGTCCAGTTAACAGTGGCCTTGTTTTCTGTGTATATTGGAGTGTTTGTAGCAAATAGCAAGAGAAGCACGATGCAAAAATGAATCTTGTTTTTGGTTTCCCCAGAAAAAATAATGCAATAATTATTGAAACATTCATTTCATGTGTGGGTTTGGAAGGTTTCCCTTGTTAGTAGAACACAACTAGGCAAATCTGTTGCCACTTTCTCATGATATATGACCAGTCTTTGAGAGGGAGAAAGAACTCTTCTCACTCTCTTCAACTTCTAACATAGTCTGAAGGTTTTTCTAAACCCCTATTGAGCTTAATGTTCTCATAACATCAAGTACTATCAATTACCTCCTTCCACAATTCTTTAATTAATTAACAATAGATTGCTTCTGCATGGATTAGTAGATCTATTCTCTCCTTGTTTTCTTCTCTGCTGAATTTTTCCCTATTTAAATTGGATGATGTGACCAATCAATTATCAGGAAGTTCACCATGTGATGGGGAACCCTGAATGTGTTTGAGCTGGGCAGATCCAAAATATAAAAGTACTGATGACACATTACTTTCCATATTTGAATGATTTATTATGTTCATCTTCCAGTAAATCTCTCTAAGCCATTCTTTGCTTTGTAAACATTTTTAGGCTTAGCTTAAATGATTAAAATTAAAAAATCAAAAACAGTTAATGCATCTGACCCTGACTGGATAATTAAATCCAGGGGTAGTAAAGAAGAAATTCTATGCAATCCCTGGAAGGTCCTTTGTCAGACAGGAAAAGATAAAAAGATATGGCCCACTAGTGGCCAAGCGATTCCATTCCGTGAACACTGGGAGTTTGGTTGTGGGTTCATGCCTCGCCAGGATGGACTGACCAAGTGGAGTTTTCTGGATTTTCTCCACATCTGTAATGAATGATTACAGCCAATTACCCTTAGAAAGACCTCCTGGAAGGCATCCCCTAGGCAGATTGCCCAACTGTTGCACTGCCATAGCTTAACTAAACAAACAAACAATCATAAAAACATATGATATTCAAGCGAAAATAAACTTAGTTTACATTTTTCTTTTGTAAATATAACATTGTAATTGAATTAATTAATAATATGATATTTTAGTTAATATAGGTAAATATCAGATTTTAATATTTAAACTGATGTTTTGTGATATGCCTTGCTATTTATTTTCTAGATTTATTTAGATAATGTAAATACATTACAGGTAAAATTGCTTTTGAAGATTTTATGAAATTAATGACATCTAAAATGGCAGAAAAGGATACAAATGAAGAAATATTAAAAGCTTTTCAACTATTTGACAGTGATAACACAGGAAAAATTTCATTTAATAATTTGAAATGTGTAGCTAAAGAATTGGGTGAAAATTTAACAGATGAAGAATTACAAGTAATTAGATTTGATTTTATTTTATTAAGTTTTAACAGATAATTCATTTATTAAAGAATTACATTAAGTTGAATTAAAAATTAATTTTATTTGAGTGCTCAATAAAAAATTATTGATCAATGTAATAATTTTTTTCCATTTATTCAATTATTTCTTTAACGTTTGGCAGATTTCAAAAGCTTGATTTGAGACTAAAACAAGGTAAAAAAAAGTCATCCTCTACAATGCATTATATAGTTTCATCTTTAGAATGTTATTACACTGTGTCTCTAATCTATGCTCAGAATGTGCAAGATATTATGATTGTACAATTTAAATGAGTTTAGATATTTGACATTGTGCATTGTGTTAATCAAACTCATCATAAATTTGTTAATGAATACATAAATACATTTGAAAATCAAAATTATTTTAATAGCAGAAAGAAAGAAGAGAAAGAAAAAGTTAAATTCAAATTAAAAGGCAATAATGTAAGTTATGTTTTTTGGGGAATAAAGTAATTTTAATTCTATCATTTTTTCATGTATTTTATTCAATTTGAATAGATTAGAACTTTCTTACTGTTTAAATAAACTGAATATTTGCTACAAGAGGATAACATAATTTAGAATATTTTGTTTTTCCTTTTCATCTTTATTACAAAGATGTTGAAAGGGTTGAAAAATTGACTATTTATTTTTGATAGTTAGTTCATTTTTCTTAGATCATTTGATCATTTACCTTATAGTTTGTTTACAGTTTTTCTTTAATAAAATTTTTCTCTTATGTTTTAGATCCTTCTTCATTTTTTTTTTTTTTGTTTCCATTTAGCTACTGTCTTTCTTTCTTTGGTCTTTTTATTACACATTTCTTTATTAGTTATTTTTGGGAGTAGAAGTAATTCATGTTTTGTTTCTGACTCATTTGATGTTATAGAAGATGTATTCATTATGCCTTGGTTTATTTTTAAATATAAACTGAAGTTCCAAAAAATTAAGACAGCAGCATATGCAATGTTACCTTCTACCCATGGGAAATGCTTTGAGCTGTAACATTTGCATTTGACCTATAGGTATGATACTTATTAGTTATGTGTGAGCTTGGTTAGAGTAGCAGCAGGTTGTGCAAAAGATTTATTGCTGTTTGATCATGGATAGGTTGTTGGAGAAAGAAGAATGGGTTACTCTATCAATGAGGTGGCCAATGCTTCTGGATTTTCTTGTACAACAGTTTCAAATGTTTCACAAATACTTAAATTCAGGACAGACATCAGCATCATGTGCACAGTGTGGGCATCCATGGCTGATGCAAGAACATGACTGCTGTTGGCTAACCAGGTTAGTAACCACACAGCAAATGGCAATTCAACGCCAGATCACATCAACAGGGTGCTGCTGAGCCCGTCAGTCAACACACTGTACAATGTAGTAGTTGCTGACCTTGGAGTTTGGTAGTTGCTGACCCACTCTGGTGTCACTACTAACACCCAGGCATCAGGCAGTGAGCCTCACCTGAGCCAAAGAACATTGAAATTGGACACTGGATGATTGGTGCAGTGTTATGTGGTCAGATGAATCTCATTTTCAGCTCTTTTGAGCTGATCATTGTGTTCTTGTGTGGTGACAACCATACAAAGCCATGAATCCATTGTGTCAGCAAGATGTTGTGCAAGCTGGTGGCAGCTCTGTCCTGGTTTGGAGTGTGTTCTATTAGCACAAACAGGGACTAATATGAGACTGCAGTTGACTTTGACAGTTGTGACGTATACTAAACTTGTGACAAACTCTTTGCACTTGTTTATGCTTGCTGTGTTCCCTGACAATAGTGGTTTGTACAAGTAGGATAGTGCTCCTCCCCACAGCACAGGTGGCATAACAATGGCTTGAGAACATTTGAGAGGTTTTCAGCTACTCATTTGGCCACATCAGTTGCCAGACTTGAACCCCACAGAGCATTTATGGAACATTGTTCAAATGTTACTCAATGTCTTGCAGAATTATCCAACAAATGCAACTGATTTATGGTTCAATTTACTCCACGTTCAATGGTTCTCCATAGAACCATTGAACGTGTCTGGATTGAAATACCTGTGCTACAATTCACACCTTGTAGAGTCTACGCCATGTCCTGTAGCTGCAGTAATTCAGGCTCAGGAAGGGGCTACACATTATGTAGGTATTNATTTCTATTTTCTAAAAATATATTAAAATTGTTTTAAATAAGATTAAAACTCCAGAAATATTTAATAAAGAGAATAAATATAAGAAAAGGCGTTCAGTTTATAATACAAGAAGGTGATTGAAACTTTCTCTTATACAGTAAAACCTGTTCAAAAAGGAACCTGAATAAAAAGGAAACCTGTCTAAACGGAAAAATATTCGATACTGTGCGATTTCGGTTTATACAGGTTACACTGCATTTCTCTGCTTCATTAAAGCAATTTATAAATAAATTTCTTAATATTTTGTCTTAAAAAAATTATATTCTGTTCTTCCAGCTATACATCAAGTTATTTAAGAATCATTGAAAACTTTTCAATTAAGTCGTAAACTACAGTATAAAAATTATTGAAATTCCCGTAATTTACAGTTACTTTCTAACAACATAATTAAAAGATGTTAATACATTTAGAGGAGGATGCCAGGTAAATTCGATTGATTTAATTTTGCTATGGAATAAAACTGATTTTAATTTAGTTAATACGGTAAACGGGATAAATTTATATTATTTGTTAATTGTTATTCCCTCGAGAACATTTAAAATTCCGTTCCAATTGTGTAATATCTTTTATTAGAACAGTTTAGACTGAAAGCGATTGACTAATTATTGCTTTAAATATTAAAGGCTTGTTGAGTACAGTACATGGTAAATATCAAATGATCGTTGGATTAATCATTCCGTTTTATTAATTATTAAGGATACTTTAAGTAAGATTTCAAATGCCATATTCTTCTTATCACAATAGTTTGGTGCAGGGCCGCTTACAGTGTAACGGTGCAAATTACATTTACGGGGAGGTCCTAGCGAGTTAAATTATTATATTAAAGTAAAGACGCTGCATAAGTCCCCCTGCTTCTTCAAATCTCAGGAATTTATTCCTTTTTTAACCCCTCTCCTGTGAGTGTCCTATTCTGTGTAACATAACAAAATACATATCGAAGTCTTTACAAATTAAATTATATTGAAATAAAGGAAAAAACACTTTATATGGGGCCCCTCTTTTCACAGGCGCGGGACAGGTTTTTCCTTTTACCCCCTCCCCTTTGGGCCTTCCTGGTTTTGTGTATAAATAATAAATAATTAATTTATTTTGCTTAGTTTTGTAATGTAGCGCACACTTCAATCATTTTCGGTATAGCAAAGTGTGCTTTATCTATTCCATCAACGTATAGAGTTTTCCTTTAATCTCTACCTATCTAAGTCCAATTTAGCTTACAAGTACTGAAAGTCTTATTTAGTTGCTTCACGAGTTTTTGAAGAATATTCTCTTCAAAGTTTTACAAAATCATTTTGTTTTCACAATTTTTCTAAATCGGGTGCAATTTTACAAACATTCAGTTTATTTCTCTAGAGAAAATTTGAAAATTGTTTTCAAAAATTCATTCGAATGGAAATATATTTTTTACACATATTTTCGTGATTTTAAATAGTAAAAAATATTTTTTGCTTTTATGAAAAATTTATAAATTAATAATATTATTATTTTTTTACTTTAGAGAATTGCACGTCGAACTAATAAATTATATTTAATCGGATCTTATGATAATTTTAACGAAAAAACTTTTCCAGGAATTAAACCGTTTTAATAAGTTTATAAGGAAAAAATATCAAGTAATTGGGATTTAAATTTAATCTAACAAGAGAGATTTTTGCATGATAAAGTTTTTTTATTCATAGAGAAAAAGAATTAAGCAGTAGAATTAAAGTAATTCTTATGATTAAGCCTATCAATTAAGTAATTAATTTAATACATTTATGTTTATAATTAATTTTAAAAAGTTAAATAGTTCAATGACTTATTTTTTCAACTTAATATAATTTTTTTTAATATTATTCGCTGTTACAAAGTTTCTCAAACTAATTTAATCAAGTTAAGCATCGTTCACGCTGGCATGAAATCGAAAATTGGAATGTAAAAAACTACCCACCAGAATATTTTAAATGTAAAAAGTCAATAAACTTATAAAAATGTTAATATATGATATACAAAATGTACGATAAGCCGGGAATATTTTAATTTTTACATTATTGGGGAATTTAATTCAAAAATTTTCCCTAGAACAAAGTTACATAGATGACCAGCACGACTCTTTTCTTATCAGGAAAAGTATGATATACAGGGGCAAGACAGAACTAATTTGAGATCGAGAGCATATATTTTAAATTAAATAAATTTAAAATATAATTAAAAATTGCGATGTTACAATAATTTTGCTCGTTTTTTAATAAAATTTAATCAAAATTAGTGTATAACGCGCAGAACTCGCAACATCCGGTGCAAGAAAAAATAAGAGAAAAAATGTGTTAGTTTATCTTGGAAGGGTGAAGAAATAAATGTTTTTAACAAATATAAGTAATTATATTTCAAATTATATTAATGTGACGATGAAACTTCAATTATTACAGTAAAAGTTGAGTTAAAAAAAATCCAACTCTGCTGTACCTGACCCTAACAGGGTTGACAAATGGCTCCATCAGACGTGTCAATCTGAAAGAAGAAAAGGGAGCAATGTCACGAATCTGGTGGTTCTTCGTGATGTGTTATAAGGGGCGTGATCATTTGGAATGTTGGAGATATGAGGCCTGCTAGAGAAAATCGATACCATTTATTTTATCTTCCTTCTAGAAAGGAAAAGTTATAAAAACTTTTCCTTTATAATTTTTCTGATCGTATATTAAAAATAAATACAATTAAAATATATTTATGTAAATTGAATTCATTCAAATTAAATTATCGATTAAGATATATTTTCGTGTCAACATCTGATTAATACTCCTGTTTAAAATTAATAAGCCAATGTAGAAAGTAAATTAATTTGACATATAATTTAAGATAAGAGACGATTTAAATTTTATCTGATTGATGTATACATTGTAGCCCAGATAATTATCTAAATTCGGAAATTGTACGAATTCTACTTAATGAAACTGTCACTCAATTATAATCCCTTGATGCTTCATTCATTTATGGGATTAACTTTAAAGATTGATGCTTTTAAGAACAAAGAAACATTTCGAGTAGACGTATTCTTCCTACCTAACTATTATTATAAGAATAAAGAATTAAAATAGAAAAACAAAATAAATACATCCCAGCATTAATGTTAATGCCTTTTCTTCAATAATGTAGCTAAAGAAAAATGACTATACTTTTTATTATCCCCAGAGGCGTTTACATACGTTCATTTGTAGTCATATAAGGGACATTTTAATCTTCCCTCATAAATTTTAACGTGATAAAACTCTTCGAATTAGCTTAATACATATAAACACACACGTATACACACACACTACGTGTGGCAATCAGAATTTTTTACAGTATAAAATAATTTTATCGAAGGTTTGTGAGAATCAATATATATATATTTTCATCCAGCTGGAAGCTATTTTTCTTCCCTTACCTTCTTTTTCTTAGCTAAAATATTCCGAAAAGTGAATTTTCAAATATATCTTATTGAAGGGATTTTTTTCCTCTATAACTTACAAATAAATATCGATTAAAAAAATAATAAAAGAATAAATGTCAATATTTCAAATACAATAAAGTATAAAAGAAAAGAAAAAAATAATAATAAATAAAATTGAATGAATAGATGAAATGTTATAAACTTTCAGATGATATTTAGTATTAGAAAATTCAATCAATCATTTATCTTTGCTCCTGTATATTTAGGAAGTGATGAAAGATCTTCAGGAAGTTACACCCAATTATTCATCAAACTGTAGGGAATAGAATAAAAGAGGTTTAGAATAATCAAAAACTGATGTCATTTATCTTTGTTTCCGTCATATTTTTTTGAAATAAATACGGAAATAATATTTTTGAAAAATTATTTGTAATGTTTCTAGTCGAATATTCTTGTCAGATCGAAATAAAACGAATGCATTCTGTGTGATAAACATTTGTAAAAATGACAAATTTAATTATTCTGGCGTGTCTTATTTTCCATTAATTATTCGATTCAATTTAGAAACTAAAATTTAAACTTTTTTACCAAAATTAGTAATTTGAATATCGATTCATAAGTTTAATAAGTAATTTTAGAAAATATATTTAAGAGTTTTATTGGAAATATTAATTATAAAAAATATCAAAAAAAATTTCGCTTGAAATTTTTATTTTTATTAAAGAATAATAAAATTGTAAAGTAATATTTTATATTTCGTATTTTAAAATTACTTGCTTATTATAAAAATAAAAATATTTTCAATTTTTTAAGGTCATAATTTTTTCAGGTCGCACGGCTTCAGGTCACAGTATTTTGGTGCCAGAAATTATTTTCGAACTCGACACCAATGCAGTCACTCGTAGGAACAAGATTCCTAGAACAAAATTGCCTTTCTTTTTTAAAGTCTGAATTCGGAATGTTTTGGTTCCTACTAGCAACACGAGTCAATCTCCAGGAAGCATCTGGCAAGCGGGTAACGTATGCCAGAGACGTCCCTGGCAGCTGGGGACATCAGGCCTATGCAATACGTCTTCCTTTTTGAGAGGTTAACTCTCTCCATGACAACTAGTTCTTAAGTTAACCATTTAGAAATTTAGTGTTTTTTCGCTTTGTGTTTTTCAGATGAAGGCACTAAACTCCGCTCGCTTCCGTAATTCCAATACTTGTATAGCAGTCAAACATAAGATTCAAAATATTGCCATAGATGTTTTTCAAATTGAACCACGGGTCATCTAGTCAAATCAAAAAACTGTACGGATTTGGCCCATCGCCGCCTCTCTCCGCCTCCACACACACAGGTAGTTGCAAACATACCAATCTATCATAGATAAGCTTCTTGTGATCCGTAAGATGGAACTCTACTACGAAAACAGTACTTCTCACTGAGGAGTCTGCCTCCTCCTAGCAATTTTTTTGCTTTGTTTGTTGTAATATCAGTTAGGCATGCACTCATTATTGTATAATTGTTAGGGTCGTGGAATAATTATTAAATTGGAAAATTGTAAGATAATGTAAATAATTATACGTTCCCCTATGATTAATAAAGTGAACAAAGAGAATTTGTAATATTTTCAATTTTTTTACGCACGCATTTTGTTGATGTTTGGAAGATTATCTCCATTCAAAAATTACATTTAAATATATTATTTTAGAAAATATTTATCTTACATAATAAAATAAATATATATACTGTTACTATACTGTTATATATCTTACTATATAAAATGCGCGATTTTGAAGATTTCACGTGCAAAAACGAGGGGTTTTTTTAAGTTTCAGTTGAGGTTTCAAGTCATAATTGAAATAATTAGTTTCAATTAAGTATATACTATATGAAACCAATAAAATTACGATAAAATGTATATTTTACTATTATAATTTATAATTATTACTGTTAACGAAGTCTCCATCTAGTGCATGTGGCATTTACTATCATTATAAACAGGTTGATAATGCTGTAAATTAGTTTAGTTTAGTAAGAAGACAGCTCGAAAAAATGAAAATCTGGTGGATATTTGAAAAATTCCGATAGGTTTTATTTGATATTGATTCTTTAGTGCTATGAAATTTGCTAAGGTTTGCGATGTCCACCTGTCTATATCGATTGGAAAACCAAGAAAAAACACTAAACTATAACATTTATTACAACAATACATTGTAAGTTTGATGGTCCATTGACCCAAAATTTATTGAACCATCTGATGATCAATTCGGCCATGTTTAATTGTTTCCTTATGTAATTTTATTGTATTTTCACTTATCCTTTTCCGTTTGAAATGTTTTTTTATTAATAAAAGTTAAAAATATTTAATAAAAAATTAAGCTGTGTCTAAATTACTCGAAACAATGTCGTTTACAATTAATTATTAATTTAAAAAAAGAAAAAAATAGTTCTTAAGTTTTGACTTAATTTTAATTATGTGAATTTACTTTTTTTTAAACAGACAAAATGCTATTAAGATAATATTTAATGATAATTAATTGATTCGTTGATTTGTAATATCATTAATTCTTAATGGTAGGAATGTTTTAAAGTTTATTTTACCGTAATTTTTTAAATATATTTTTTTATAACTCTGCTTGTAAGAAATCTACTAATGTAAAAATAAAAGTTATTCATTTAACACTTTAATAAACTTTCGGAACAGTTAGCAACTCAGTAAACTAATGCAATTAAGTGAAATATTATCTTGTATCTTATTTACGTCATCTTCAGAATTAATTTAAGACGTTCCAATTAAGTAATTAACGTCAGAAGAAATTTAATGAATAATCATATAACATGAACGTTATGAAATAATTTTTTCCTATTATTTTGAACAATCGTACATTTTACATTCTAATTTAATATTTTGATCGATAGAAAATGTATGAATTTATATATTGGGTGGACCACAATTCGATTAAAACACAGTTAATTGAGTTTTGAGCCAGGTATTTAACTACTGTATGTTTCTTTTTTCTTTATGCTTTCTAGACTGGTTGATTATGTTTGCTTGTATCTTCTAGCCTAAAACTCGTTTTGTTTTGTGTTCTAGGTCCAAAAATCAGTTAACTATGTTTTATTTTGTGTTTACGTGTTTTTGTTTCTATGATTCATATTTACACTCTTGAATGTGATTCGTAAACTGAGTTTACATTAATGTTTTTATTTATAAAATTGATGTAGACGTGGTTACAAAGTAGACATGATTACTATCCAGAATTTAATCTTTACAATGGTTAATCAACTTTTGGGCCATCCTATATATATTCTCATAAAACTCCAATATATAATAATTTTCTTAAAAAGAATAATACAAATTTTAGATTTTAGGAAAATAATGTTAAAGTTAGTTTATCGAAAATATTTTTATACGGAACATATACTGTTTTTTGAGCTTTCGGCCTCTAAGCTTTTCATATCTGGTCTCGATTTTCATTTATTTAACTCAATACTGGAAATTAAAGAACAGATAGACAAACAGACGGACGACAGTGGAAACGTATAAGTCTGCATTTTAAAAATAGCAACCAAAATTAAAATGCTTATTTTTTCAGCTTACAAAAACAGTATTTTTTTTTCTTATTTATTCGAATTAGAGTTTTAAAATGTTCACTTTTTTAAAGAAGGGAGTCAGATTATAAAAGTTTTAAAATAATTTTACAACTTGTTAAACTAATTTTAATTATATAAAATTGAACAGAGAATATATAATTAAAATAGAAATGGAGATTCTATTATAAAATTCCGTTTTCAAAGTAATGCAGCAGAATTAATGAAACTTCTCAGTTTTAATAAAATTGTAATTATTGTTAGGATTTAGTTATTTAAGAATAATATTTTCGGGACATTACTTAAAACGTTCTAAATTACTTAACATATCATCTGTCAACTAATTTAAACCAATTCCAATTAAACATTACATTTAAATTTCATTATTCGATAAAGAATTGGAAAATTTCGTCCATTTTCTCCATCAAATATATTTCATTTCGTTTATTTGTGCATTTAATTCATTTACAGAGACCAGGTACTCATTACTGAATACTTGCCTTATTAAATGTATTTTCCTTCAATTTATTTTGATAAAAAGTGCTTCCAAACCGCTTCAGTATAATTAAACAATTTGTCTTTATCATAAAAGACGTTTTTTGATAGATAAGAGGTATTTTTTAACATGCAGAATGCTTAAATTTAACAAGATACTAGAATTTATCTCGTGCCACATTCTGGAAATTCCTTTTTTTTACGGATTAAGGCTATTTAATTTAATTTTTGCATGGCAAAACAATTAATCACTTAGCTTCTGTAGATATATATATTGTTAAATTTCCTGAAAAGTTAGGAGAGAAAAGACGTTTCTCGGCCTTATATTTTATTAACAAACAAAGTAAAAATTCAATGTCTTTTTTTCAATACATTACACGAATAATGAGAGATAAAATGAAACTTGCAACATTATCATTTTGCTACATTATCAGTAAAATAGCTTTGTTTACATACATTATTTCTTTAAAGAAATTTCTGTTTGCTATTTGCTTATTTCATTTGAATAGTGCTGCAATTTCTTGGCGAAAATTATTGTTTTTCTTTTGGTGACATTCAATATAACAATGGCACCAGACAAACAGTCTTTGTATTCATTAAATTTCCTTTATTCGATGTTAATGCTGTATTTTATCTGTTGTATCCTTGCTATTTTTATCGATCCAACGAAGATTATTTGTCTATCATTCATAATGACTTAAACATTCAGGATTATTAACCTGTGATCCTTTGTTTTCTAATAGTAAAATCTTAAGTTAAGCAAATGTAAAATAATAAGGAAAATTAATTTTTAAAAATGTGGTAAATTTTAAAATAATTTATGCAATTTTTCTTGAAAATTTGAGAGTTTTGTTGAAAATTTTTCGAGGAGAAAGACTATATAAAAGAGCTGTATAAGGAATTGTAGAATAAACTAAAATATGGTGGTTTCGAGAGTTCGTGATTGTATTCTTATTCAAAACAATCGATATAAAAGACACAAAAGAATTGTTAAATGAATGGAAAGCGTCTACTTTTGTGACAGGAAAAAATTCAGAATTTTTCATCTTCACTTCAAGTAAAAGTTCAAACAAATATTTTAGAAAAGAAATCTATTTTATCAACAGAAAAAGAAATAAATAAATAAAGCGAATGTATATCGTTCTGACATTGTCACAATGCTAGGCTGCAATTTTTAATCATATTTTAATTTTTTAAGATACCACGTGATTTCCGGTCCAGACAGAAAGTTCGTATATAGTTAATCGGGGCCTGCGGTATAATCTGCCTCCATAAGCTTCCCTTATCTGGTCTCGATTTCTATCTATCTGCCTTTCCATATCTGGTGTCGATTTCTATCTATTTACCTTTCTATATTTCTTGATTTTTATCTTATTACTTTCTATATTTGGTCTCGATATTTTTCTATCTAACTCGGTTCTACAGATTAAGAGAAAACGGACGGCAGACAGAAAAAGTGGGGCTGTATAAGTTTGTAATCTGAAAATTTCAGCTCAATAAATTAAAATATTGAAATGGGTAGAAAGGACAAACGGAGGTTTCACCAAATTATCTTCCACTGAGTTTATTTATATTGTTTAACATGATTGTTCTGTAAATCAAAGAGATTGAGAAGAAACGAAAACTCAATTTTTTTTTCAAATTTTACTGATGATAACTGCATGTTTATTTATTTATCTTAATTTATTTAAATGAATTTCAATTAAGAATTTTATTCTTTACTATTTTGAATTTCCGAATTAATATTCATGACTTATCTCTAAGGATTAATCTTTATTTAATAAATTGTTCTAGCGCTTTTCTTTTCTATCAAAATACTGATCTACATTCAAACATTTACATATATTAAATTTGCTAAACTGTCACAAGATACGTCACTTTTTAAGGTAAAAATTTATTTGTTTCTTTAATTAATATTCTAATAAATTTTCAAATGAATATTTTATTTACTTACTCCAAGAGTTTGTTTACTTTTCTACAATGCAGGAAAGTTTTCCCTCTGCAATATACTACTAATTATACATAATTAAAGCATATTTATTACAAGTAATCATTTTTAAAAATAAAACAAATATTAACAGCGACTTTAATGTAAATAATTTTTAGAGCATAGATTTATAGTAGTGACTTAGAGCTTTGGTTAAGACTTGTGACGAAGGGCTTTGTTTTGGAATTATGGTGTAGATTTTTAATGTAGATTAAGCCAATAAGTGTTTGTAATTCTCAAAATTTTATTGAATTCGAAACATTATTTTTATATTAAATATATTTAAATAAAATTTTAGTTTTATAAGTTAGAAATAAGCTTAATATAAAGCTTACTTTACGAAAATAAAATTATTTTTAAACGAATAAAACAATATCTCGCTATTTAACATTTAAAAAACTTTCCTTTCTTTAATTATTATTTTGGAGCATAATTTTGATTTTTATTTGAAATTTTTAAGCGAATTCTTTCAAAAATTTGTAACTAAAAAATTTATTAAAAATTTTAAAAATAAATTTATAAAGAGCATTTATTTAATATAACAACGTAAAAATGTCACTTTATTTATTAATTAATTTAGCTTATTTGTTCTATAATTACTTAATTATAATAAAAGTAAATATTATTGTATTTTAAAAGTTTAATGCGTGTTATTAGTCTCAACTATTAACAATTTATTTAATTTTAAAACCATTTCAATTTTACGTACAGAATATCAACGATTTAATTATATTCATGTACAAAACGCATTTAGTGCAAGATACAATTTCTGAAGCATGTTCTAAACAAACATAAAGCATGATATAATTAACTTTCCAATATTAATTATGAATTACGCGTTAACATCCAACGTTATTACCTGTTCATATGTTAGTGCTGTTTGTGATCTGTAACGTGGCACTCCCAACCTGTATTCCTCTGTTCTTGTTATCGTTATTGTTTTTTACTGCTGGAATTTGGTTTTACTGGATTATTCCTTATAAAACACCGTCGCGGGACGCCCATGGATTTCAATCCTTTCGTTTTCATCCCCTTTCCTTTCTCACCAAATCCCATCTTCCCCCTTTTTCCATAACACAGGTCGTACCAAAGAGTGATACCTGTCTTACTACTACTACTACTACTACTACTACTACTACTACATCTAACCAAAACACTTAAATAATGCTTAATATCTTATGTATTTTTTTCTTTTTTAAATTAAAATATTTCTGAGAAGAATGAAGAACTTTTAAATATCTTAATTGTAATTATCTCGACAATTAATCTTAATTATTGAATAATATAAATTGCCATTTATTCAGCTTTAAATTCTATGAAAACGTAGCAAAATCGCCGTATTTTCTCTCCATTTATTCAATAAAGATCTAACTTACGAGACGAATAACAGAACAGCAGGAGCATTCTGTAGTAACAATAAAGGGTGGAGTGGATTATTCATAGATTATTTAAACCTTTATTGAATAATTCAGCGAAATATTTCATGTATTGATGGCAGCTTTACTCGAAAAACTATCTGAACAAAACAATACTCAAACAAGGGCGTTTTCCTCTACTAATTGATCGTTAATGAGATGGCTAAATTATCGTTCCTTATTAATAAATTACAGCATAACTTCCAATAAAAATCACAGCAAAATGTAAAAAATAGCAGACGGCTTACTTATTAATTCATAACATTTTTATATAATTTATGTTAATAAAATAATTATAAATAACTAATTACAGAAAGGAGCATAAATATTCAAGAAAAGTTTGGTGATTAAGAAGTTTGATTAAGTATAATCCTTATTTTATTTTCGTAAATTAAATGCTGTATTCAATTTGTAATTAGTCACGCTATTTATTGCTTTTCTGCAGATAGTTGGGTTGGGATGTTCAATGAATGTAGACAGAGATTAATGACGGACGAGAACTGAAAACATCTGATTAATTGAGCATGGCGTATAATGAATAAATATTTTATTAGTAATCATTACTTTGTTTAATTATTGAGCTTTCACCCAATCCTGAATTATTATGATTAAGCTTTTACGGTGTAATTCGTAAATCTGGTCAATTTTTTTTTATCTTACTGAGCAAATCATCTAAATGTACACACATTAATCATTTGTATTAAAGTTTGGACGGTTTTAAAACTCATTTAATGAAGATCTAATTATCAGTCAGTAGTAAATTAAGACTGGCATTTTAATGGTGTCTTAATAACCTATTTTCTATTTATTTTGCAATGTTACTTTATTTTCAACAATTATTTTGCACGAAAACTACAAATTTACATAAATTATAAATTCAATTTCTTTTTTTCATGTTAAAAATATATTATTAACAAAAATAATTCAATTTTTAAATATCTTAATGCTTTACTTTTTATGTAAGGCTAAAGATTTTACTGATAATGTAACGTAGATTTACATTCAAATAATGGAGAATAATGCATTTTTTTAAAATATAATTTGCTCAGGAACTGTTAAAGTTGATATTTTCCTTCGATGTATCCGATAGAAGTACAAGATTCTTCGCTTACATTTAATCTTTTATATTGATAAGTGATGTGCAAAACAGCGGTAAAGTTACGTAAAAATAAAAATTATTTTTCATTCTATAAATAACATATGATAAAGAATTGCGAATAACATTATCATTATCAATTTTTTAAATATAATTTTCAAAGTTATTACTTCAGAATATCAAATTCCAAGCTTGGGTATTTCAAATTTTAAAGCGCATCGCATATAAAGTGATTTAAAATAAATATTATAAATATTGATTTTCGATCAAATTGTAAAGACTTAATGCTTAAAAATGCATAAATTTTCATATATAATTCCAAAAATTTCAGCTATAATTTCATACTTATTACTATTTATCAACTGACTTTTTTTTAAAAATATTAATTATAAAATTTTAATTTTTGCTGTAATTAATGTGATATTGAAAATTTAGCTTTATTAATTATCAATTTTAACTTTAATACTTGTGTACTTAACTGCAAAATTACAATAATCGATCAATGAATTACAATTAATGATAAAGATAATTTAATTGCAATGATTACTTGATCATTGCAATTAAATTTTCTTTATTATTAATTGTTATTATTAATATTATTAATTTTCTTTATTAATAATTCTTTTAACAGTTTCGATCGTTTAAACTAATTATAAAAAAATAATAATAATCTCTGAGTTTATATAAGAAATTTTTCGAAACATCAAAGTCAATATCTTCAATATCTTCAATTAGTCATTAATTTAATTAAGTACATGTTGTTTGTTCTAAAGCTAAGAAATTACATTTTTTTTCTTCTAATTTATTCTTTGTTATGTCAGATTTTATTTTATATCTTGTAAAAAAAATTGTTTATCTAATTTCCTTATACGTATTTTTTTTAAACTCAATTATAAATATTTCATTAGAACAAAAATTTGTCGTGATAAATGCTATATATATATATACATAATATAATTTATATTTAAGAACCTTTTNCTATAATCAAAGTTTTTTTTTAATTTGTTTTTTAAAAAAAGCGCTTGACAAACTTGCCCCGCATGCCGAAGTTGCCCCGATCTCCCCTAAATTAGAATAAATTAAATTAGGAATATAAATTTCCTAAATATAAAACCTTTTAAAAATTTCCTAAATATAAATTATATTATGTATAGAGGGTTGACCATAAGTCGGTTAACCATATTACATTTTTAATGTTATATTAAGGTTTTTTTAGTTGACTGACTTTTGAATCATTTAAATATTTTTTATTTAATATTAAGCCTAATATATGGGCTAATTATATAAAATTATGTTTATATATTATGATTTTATTAATTTATTTTTTAACATTTAAAGAAAAATCGAAAGATTTTCTTTAAATCTTTTTAAAACACCTGCAAAAATCGATAACACGAGTTTCTACATTCATCATTACTCGAAAGAAACAAAATAAATAAATTTAAAATAAACTATAATAAAATCTAAAATTGTCAAAATTTAAAAAAAAAAAATTATAAATTTTTAAATTTAATTTTTTAAAATTTCATTTAATATTTATATATTATGTATCAAATGTTAAATTATATAATATTGGAGATTTATATAAATACTTTACAATGCATGGAGTTTCAAAACGTTAAAATTAACTAAACGTACAGAAATAGCCTATATTTAAGTATCAACAGAACGAAACTAAGAAAAAAAATATAAACAATTGTCTAAGCCCATGACAGATCGGGGGTCCTTAAATCGATTTATAAATTCATACATAATTCAATAAAGCTTTAAGTGTCTACTGAACAATGGAAACACAGTAACATTCACAGCAATGGTCAATTGATGAATATAAAAATTTCCCTCCCCTATTGCAGTTGTATCACAAGGGCCAAAAATTATCATAAGCCAACATTCAATAGAAAAACATTCGAATATATTTAAGAATCTAAAAATTTCATAATATACAGTATATTAAATATTTTACCTAAAAATATAATTAATATTATTATTATTATTATATAACAGGATTCTTTTAAAGATCTGTAAAGATCCTATAATAGGAAAGAAATTTGGCCTGGTTTTCTTAATAATATGACCACTAAAAAGTCAATGGATACTCCAAACACAACTTTTCTAATCTCTTTTCTAACCAGGACAAATTGCTTTCCTATCATAGGTTCTGTACAAATCCTTGAAACTATATTGTTACATAATAATAATAATTTAAATCAATATTTATAAATGGGAATGTTTGTTTGTTTGTTTGTTCTCTATACACTTTTAGGCCGTTCCATTAATTGCTACGAAACTCGGCATTTACGTTAACATATGCTTCTAATTTAGGTGTTTTCATATATCCCACTCCCAAATATTGATTGGATTTTTATATAGTAAGTAATTTCTGTTTATTTTCTAAATTTACACTTAGAGTCATCTATTGGCAAAAAATTAATACAAAGAAGTTGTGACCTATATAGAAACACATTCCTGATATGTATTAGAGACAGAATGTAAATAAATGCTGTATATTAGTCATTTCTTTAGCTCTAATTAGTTGTACATATGCTCTCGTCTTTCATCTATCTAACTCCGTTCTCGAAATTAAGGACAGCCGGACGGACGGACAACAGTGGGAATTTATAGGTCTACAGTTTTTTCAAATTGCAGCCCACAAAAAAACCTTTGAAAAGGATTTATACCCGGGCAATGCCGGGCTTATCTGCTATTTATTAATACAGTTTATTATAAGAGAAAATTATAATTAAATTTTTAAAAACTTTAACATATATATAGCCTATATATATATTTATATAATTAATTTGAAATTAAAAATCAAATACAATTTATAATAACTTTGTTTTTTGTGATAATTATGAATTGAGATAGTGTCAATGTATAAGTAAACAGTAACAATGGTATATAAATAATGGGACCATGCCGTACAAACAATAAGAAGAAAAAAATAACTACGTTCACCCCATTTTATTGCTCTCACGTAAGACTTTTGGTGTTAAAAAAAATGTAAGGATTTTTGCATAAAAGTCTGTAGAACGAAGATTTTTATTATGAGGTGCTACTTTACATCTCAACGATATTGGTTTTTGTCAGAAGAAAGTGTTAAGAGACTTAAGAAAAGAAAAAAAAAAAAAACGCTCTTTGAAATTTAACATTTTTCTACTAGAAAGAAAAGCAATTTTATAGCTAAGAGTTGGGGTGAAGAAAGATNGAATTATATACTTAAATATTTCAGATACTAAACTAAAAATAATAATAATATTATTATTAGTTTTGTATCTGAAATATTTAAGTTACGTGAAATAAATTTAATTTAAAATATATGCTCTCAATTTAATTGTTTTGCCCCTGTATATCATACGTTTCCTGATAACAATGGAGTCGTGCCGGTCATCTGTGTAACTTCATTCTGGAAAAATTTATTCAATTGAAATCACGTAATTTCCGTCTAACCCGGAAGTTCGTGTATAGTTAATGGGGCGTCCTGCCTCTAAACTTTCCATATCTGGTTTCGATTTTCATCTATCTAGCACCGTTCTCGAGGTTAAGACAGGAGAGTCAGAGGACAGCAGGAATTTATAGGTTTACAATTTTTTTTTTCAAATTAGAGTCTAATAAATAATACACATATCAATTTATATATATTTATTCTTAAAATAAAATATTGGTCATTGCCAATCAAATGATAGTAAATTCGCTTTGATATTTGATTTTCATCATTAATTATTGATTGTCATTTAAATTGGAACAGATTAAATTTCAAACAACGACTTTAGCATTTAACTTTGTTAATTCTACAGAATTCCTTCAGGCAAATTCTTCTTTGCATTATTATCGTTAGGTTTATTTAGTTTGATAACGTGTAGATCTACCTGCTTCTAACAAGTTTTGTAATCTTTTCAGTCTTGCAAACTTTGATTTTTCTTAATAAAATTCAATTGACTTTCTACAGTAAACAACTACAAAGTAATCCAAACTAAAATCTTTTACTAAAAGAATAATATATAAAAATTTTCATTAAAACGATTTACTTTTTAAATAAATTTTTTTCAATCCTTTATAAAAAGAAATAATTAATTTATTAGAATAAAAAAATTATACGTTTAATAAAAATGAATTTTATAAAAGATGATAAAACAAATTATATTTTTAAATAATTCTATTAATTTTAAATCTTTTAACCTTATTATAAATTAATTTCGCATCGTGTATATATAAAAAATAAAAAACTTGAAGTATTTTTTAAATAAAATTAATTAAGAGAGCAATTTACCATCTGTTACTCTTTTATATAAGCTTTAGAGATACATATTTGAATTTAATTTGATTTATTTAATTAATATTAAGTTAATTTAATTCAAGATTATTTAATATAAAAAATGTTGTGTAATTTATTGAATTTTACGAATATTCATAAGGAAAAGCTAATTAATATTTTTATAAAGAGAGGTTTGTATTTTAGTTCTGACATTTAAACTATTTATTTAATGTTTTCTTAAAATAATATTAAAAGTCGAATTATTGTGACATCGTCACAATTTATAATTAAAAATTCAAATAGAGATTGTTAAGCGAGCCTTCAGCCCTAAGTTTTTCATATCTGGTCTCGATTTTCATCTATTTAGCTCTCAATATGTGGTCTCGATTTTCATCTCTTTAAGTCTCAATATGTTGTTTCGATTTTAATCTCTTTAACTCTCAATATGTAGTCTCGATTTTCATCTATTTAGCTCTCAATATCTGGTCTCGATTTTCATCTAATTTCGTTCTCAATAGTAAGGACAGACACAATCGACAGTGGTAATCTATAAGTCTGAAATTGGAATATTTCTACCAATAAAAGATACTGAAAATAAGATAAATAGACTTCATAGTATTTTATAAAATATTCATTATTTTAAAAATATAAAATTTAAATTAATTTAAAATATTTCTTATTTAATTCGTTAAGTAATTTTAAAGGAAGTCATGTCCTTTTATTAAAAATATATGTGATTTAAAATTCTTAAGCATTAATGGATATTAAATTATAAAATCATTAAGCAAATTAATTGTTAAAATTTTTAAACTTTATTGAGCAGTAATAATTTTTCAAATTAAAAAGCCATTAACAGCCTTTTATGTTTAAGAAAAAATATATAAAAACACTTATATTCAATGGCATGCTTTGCAATTAAGCGACTTAAGTTTTAAATATTATCTTGTCAACCGTTGTCATGGTAGTACGAAATTCTTCATCATTAAATTTTTTCTTTTATAAGAAGAAAGTTTCTTTTCTTTTTTTGCATTACTCATATATAAAATCTCAATTACATATATATTTATAATTGAACCTGTTTTATTTTAAAGGTAAAAGAAATGATGAATGCAATCAAAGAAAACGCTGTTTTTATCTCACAATTAAATGCCAAACGGTTTAAAATGTAAAAAAGATTGTTTTACATTAACTGGGATAATATCTGTTGAGAAAATTTTATTCTACCTGGAATTCTGCTATTAAATTTTTACGATTTACAAGAATTTAAGTTAATAAAACTAACCATTAATGTGTAGAGTGTTGAAGAGGCGTTTTAGAAACACAGTAAAATGTTTTCTTCACTATATGGCATTCGCAAAAATTCTAAAAGATGTGAAGAATGCTATAAAAAAAGTTTTATAAACACCTACTCACCACCAAAGACCTCGCTTCAGCTCTTAACTTCTCAGACTTGGTCCTTCCTATAGAATGAATTTTAAAAAGAACCGCAATCTTTTTATCTGTTATCCTTTAGGCTTTCCGTACAAACTATTCCTTTCTATATTTTACTTTTTATATTTATTTTAAGAAAAAGAAAACTTCTAAATTTTTCAAAATCCATTTTATAAAATCTGAAAAATAAAACTCGTTATTACAAATTTATTATTATTTTTTTTTAAATGGTGATTCGACATAGCGAAAATCAAGACATTTTAGTCTTTTCTATGTATTTTGTTTTCTTGTTTGTATATTTAAGAATTCGTTGTAATGCTCCTGTTTTTCCTACTTAAACACATATTTCATGCATGCCTCAACACTTAGATATGAGATATTTAAATATGTAATGTTGCAAATAATTACTTAAAAAACCAACAACGAATTGCTTAACTTTTCCAGCAGCACTTGATGGCGACATCTGTTATCATTTTATATTTAAAAAACTTTTTNATCAATAAAAGTTAAAAATATTTAATAAAAAATTAAGCTGTGTCTAAATTACTCGAAACAATGTCGTTTACAATTAATTATTAATTTAAAAAAAGAAAAAAATAGTTCTTAAGTTTTGACTTAATTTTAATTATGCGAATTTACTTTTTTTTAAACAGACAAAATGCTATTAAGATAATATTTAATGATAATTAATTGATTCGTTGATTTGTAATATCATTAATTCTTAATGGTAGGAATGTTTTAAAGTTTATTTTACCGTAATTTTTTAAATATATTTTTTTATAACTCTGCTTGTAAGAAATCTACTAATGTAAAAATAAAAGTTATTCATTTAACACTTTAATAAACTTTCGGAACAGTTAGCAACTCAGTAAACTAATGCAATTAAGTGAAATATTATCTTGAATCTTATTTACGTCATCTTCAGAATTAATTTAAGACGTTCCAATTAAGTAATTAACGTCAGAAGAAATTTAATGAATAATCATATAACATGAACGTTATGAAATAATTTTTTCCTATTATTTTGAACAATCGTACATTTTACATTCTAATTTAATATTTTGATCGATAGAAAATGTATGAATTTATATATTGGGTGGACCACAATTCGATTAAAACACAGTTAATTGAGTTTTGAGCCAGGTATTTAACTACTGTATGTTTCTTTTTTCTTTATGCTTTCTAGACTGGTTGATTATGTTTGCTTGTATCTTCTAGCCTAAAACTCGTTTTGTTTTGTGTTCTAGGTCCAAAAATCAGTTAACTATGTTTTATTTTGTGTTTACGTGTTTTTGTTTCTATGATTCATATTTACACTCTTGAATGTGATTCGTAAACTGAGTTTACATTAATGTTTTTATTTATAAAATTGATGTAGACGTGGTTACAAAGTAGACATGATTACTATCCAGAATTTAATCTTTACAATGGTTAATCAACTTTTGGGCCATCCTATATATATTCTCATAACCTATATATTAATTAATTAATTATTTTAAAGTTTATCAAGCTAACAAGTGCGTAAGGAATTGTGGTTAGTTCTTATCAGCAGAGAACCAAATATTTCATTTGTGAAGGAAAGATAAGGTAGGAAATTGCTGAATGAATCGATCGTATTATACAGCATTTATTGAAAAATATACAAAAAGAAAAGAATAAAAGAATAGAGAATTTAAAAAAAAAATCCTGAAGCCGATACATTAGGGTTTTGTTGAGAATGAATCTGATAAGTTGTAAATGCGAAACTTGGTTATTGTCTAAATGCATTGCTGTAAAATCTAGAGAAATATCGATTTTCTGTCTTACATTCTCTCTATATATATATTATCAAAATATTCTTACATAATAAACAAAGTTTAATAAATTCATGCTTCAAACTATATTAGATAAATTTTTTGCACGCTTTCAAATATTTCANAGAAAATCGTACCACCCCACACAAACATACACTGTACATCCACATATTCAGAAAAAACCCCGAAGTTTTTGCATTTCTCGACGTGTCCTAAGTCCAAAAATGTAAAAAAATGTAAAGGGAGTTATTTTTTCACTTATTGTCATACTTTCCCTCTGTTATATATATCATCCAGAAAAGTAAAAATATTATTAAATAACACACATTCAACAATCTTCAAAGAATTATATAGTGTAGATTGCTGTATATTTATACAAATCTTTGAAAAATATTACACTATTTTTAAGTTTATTCAATTACTTTTAGACCAGTAATATAGTATTCTCGTAATTTTCTATTCGAATTTTAAAATAATTATATGATATGTCTAATTACTGAGGACAGAATTCTCTTTTTAATTTAGGCATGAATGAATAGGAAGACGAATAGTCAATTATGTAAAAAAAAAAAATCGATCAATGGTGTACAGTTTCATCGTTAGGGATTTTTATTAATTTATTTTATTATTATTATTTAAATTTCCATGTTATTAATAAAAGCACATAATTTCCATTCGGTAAATGTTTGTTTGTTCGATGTTTCCATGGATGCGAAATTAATTTTTCGATACAATCGCATAAACCAATACATCGAGATATGAATATTTTTACGCGGAATTGGCTTCGGTTTTTATTCATTTTCTTTTTTTTAATTTAAATAATAAAATATTAAATAAATATATTAAAAAAATATGTCTTTTTTTATTTAATAAGTATTAAATATTTGCGAAAATATTGGAAAAAATATTATTTTTTTTCTCGTTTTCCTTTGCTCTAGATGACTGCTGTCAGGTTTTTTGATTGATGTATCTATCTATCCATTCAAATTCGGGTCGCAAAAAAACGATTTTTTTAGTAACTTTATCCAATAATTTTTAACAAAAATAGATTTTTTTTTCTTCTATAANTGAAAAATATACAAAAAGAAAAGAATAAAAGAATAGAGAATTTAAAAAAAAATCCTGAAGCCGATACATTAGGGTTTTGTTGAGAATGAATCTGATAAGTTGTAAATGCGAAACTTGGTTATTGTCTAAATGCATTGCTGTAAAATCTAGAGAAATATCGATTTTCTGTCTTACATTCTCTCTATATATATATTATCAAAATATTCTTACATAATAAACAAAGTTTAATAAATTCATGCTTCAAACTATATTAGATAAATTTTTTGCACGCTTTCAAATATTTCAATATTAAAATGTCATAGGAAAATATTTTTATTCTTTTATTTACAAAAAGTTTTTTTTTTTTAAATATTTTCAAAAAAGTAATACGTAAAAAATTTGAAATTTTATTTTGACTTCTATTTAATATTTATTCTATTTATGTAGACTTATTTCTATGCATCTTTCGTTTCGCATAGAAATTCAAAATATAATAAATAAATATTAAGCATTAAGTATTACAACAAATAAAGCTTTTAGTATTAATTTAAAACTTTCATATACATAATTTTCTGTTTAGAATAAAGAAATATTTAAAGGTTTTTATTCATATTTGACTTGTTTTAAATATTTATAACCTTGAAAATTCTTATTTACTCTAAGGTTTTTTTATATAAACCTTTTTTATAACGTAAATTGTGGATAGTTTACGTGTAAAATGGTTAATATAAAGAAACTTAAACTGGAGTAAGAGCGATCTAAGTATTAATAAATTTGTATTTATATTGTTTTAAATTTCCAAAGTTATTGTTTATTTTGTAAAATTAAATAGAATAATATCTAAAAACCAGCACATACAAACCAAATAGATAGTCTAGGACTTTATTTTTACTTGATACATATATCTCAATTATACAGAAATGCAATTTCTACACACCTCACAACATTTTCCCTATTTTTTCCCTTTTCCTTTCGAATAAAAAATAATCAGCTTTATTTATTTTTTTAATTCAAGCAGTAAAACATTAATTGATCACGACACACATCTGTTGAAACTTACAATTAAGTTCAACATTTAACTCTCACACACCGTCTAACAATATATGATGAGTTTTGAAATAAATAGAACCATAATAAATTAACATCAAAAAAGTACACAGGAAAATAGGTACAGCGATTTCGAACGAATTATATGAAAACATTATAAACAATGCCCGGAATTTTGTATATACCTTCGATGTATTGCCACTTTGTGTTAACGCAGTTCGACTTAGCGAGGTTTTACTGTATTTTAAAAAGATTTTTATGAAGTGTTTGAAAGCTAATTTGCAAGATAATTATTATGAATACAAGCTTAATTCTGTCTAATTTATTTATTTATACATTTGCTTCTGCTAATTTTTTGTATCATTTAACAATGCACTAAAATGAAATGAAAAAAATAAGGTAAATTTTTTTATTTATCTCAAAAATGGAATTTTTACGGATATTTTTTAGTTAGAAAAATTTATCAAATTTAAAAATTCTATTAAATTATTATCTTATTCTTTGATTTAAAAATTGCTTAAATGAAGAATATGTTTGAAATCTAAATTTAAAATCAATTTGAAGTTAAGAAAATCTAACAAAATTTATACAAAAAAATATGTTTTAAGTCAGTGTCATGAGCATTTCAGGCCGTTTGTATTAAGACTCTTTAATAAAATAATTTTGAATTTTTATGAATTTTTAAAGCAGTTTTTTGCTTGGTTAACATTCTTATACCTTTTACTTACCATTTTTTAAAATATATATTATTGTTTTCTGCCTGCAAGAATCCACTTTTCTTTTTACATAAACATGATATTGCATTATGTATAAGTATAATAAATAAGTAAACTATATTTATCTGTAAGCATCCTGAAATTACTTCTATAGACTTCTCTAAATTTTCTATATTCTCATTTTTCTAATGGCTTATGTGTTACATTTTTATTGTATAAAATTGTATTCTCTTTTATATAACAAAAATACAATGTCTAATTAATGAAGCAGTTGTTTTCGTGATGAAAATTAATATGTAATTTTCAATTGAAACAAAGTTTATAAGATTATAAGTCTTATTTGAATATACACCATATAAAATATATGTTTTTTTTGGTGTGTGATAGTTAAATCTAATTTAAAACTGTTAGTTTTAATATCTGAAACCAAAATCAATAATAACGTTTGGCAAGCAAAAATGAATTTTTCAACAAATTTTGTCAAAATAATTTTAAAGTTCTTATATTTGAAATTAGTTAAGAATTTTCTAAATCTAATATTAATTAATTTAATTATTTATTGCAAAATCTTATTGTTATAAAAATTTTTATTTCATTTTTTTTCATTATCACTTTTCAAGGATAACTTTATTTTATTAAGAATGTTAAGGAGTTATATTTTCAGTAATTACTTAAATATTTGTAGTAACTCTATTCTGATTTTTCTGCTGATTTTATAAAAAGTTATACTTGAAAAATTATCATTTGTTAAATTTTGCGGCTATTTCCATACTTTCTAGTGCGTATTTGATAATACGTAAACATTTATTTTTAAAAAGTAAATTATAATAATAATAATATTTTCCATTTAAGTGTTACAATTTATAACCAACAGCCTTTTCTATATATATATAATTATTATTATTAATTTAATTTTATAGTAGAGATCTTTCTTTCTCACATCCATTTCTTCTATTTCGTTCTATTGTTTCAAATGAATAATTTCTTTAATTTTTTTCTAGCAGAATGTAATTCATTTGATAAAAATTATTCATGTTCTAATATCTTTGCTTATTATCATTATTCAAAAAGTTTCTCCAAAAAAGTTAGATAGATTTCCGGCAAGACTCTCTTGTCAACAGGAAAAGTATGATGTACAGGGGCAATGCACGACTAAAATCGAGAGCATTGTGCATTGAGATCTAAAAATTTTCAGCCTGACATCGTGACGATGTCACAATAGATAATGGTAATAGATTTTTATAAATCAAACCCATTCATAATATGTAAATTTGTGTTAGGTCATAAAACTTTTGCTGATACCATGTATTACAAATCTAAAAATCTTTTTATCTTATACGTATTTATCTATCATTACTTTTGAAGAAATTGTTGTTATTTTCTATCTCCTATTGCTATCTACATAGGTATGTACACTATTCTCTTTATTTATCTGATAGCTTCATCCTTATCATATATTTTAATGTTTTTTCAGAAGTAAATTAATAAAATAAGGTGTAAAATATTTAAGAAGATAGTAACATAAAAAAATAACACAAATCGTAAAAGTAAACAAAAATATGAAATTTTTAAGAGATTTGGGAGTAGAAGAGGAAAAGATGAATAATAGTCTGGAGATGAATGTAGTATTTGGCAATGTAGTGATCAATGGACAGAGTCCGAGAGGACAATAACAGATACTAAATCAAGTGAAATGCTTTTATGAAAAACTCTATGTCGTAGAAAAAAAAGATAAAAAGAATGAAATATAAAAAGAAAAATATGGAATGTGCTGGAAGAAAAGAAGAAATGTCGACTATTGAAATGTAAGAAATCGAAGCCACATTGAGAAAAATACGAAGAACTAAAAATCACCAGAAAACTGGTTGAATTCTAAAAATGATAAAAGATAGAAAAAAATTTTGATTAAATACATAAAAAATTTTCATGTTCAATGACTAATGTAAAATGATTTATATATTATAGTATTAAAAATGAGTAAGTTTGCAGGAAAAAAATTAGAAAAGTATAAGTTTGTAAATTTTTTTAACTTTCCCATATAAAGTCTCTATAGCAATAACAAACCAAATATATTTTTATAACCAATATATATTCGTATACGTTGCAAGGTTTTGATTAGGAGAGTATAGCCCTCCATCAGAAATTTTATGCCTTCTATTAATTATGCCCGAGTTACGTGGTCAGCTTCAATTCCTTACTAGAGTGGAAGTGACTCTAGTAAGATTCATTAGCACAAATGAAGGATGAAATTTTTGTGCATAAAAATATAAATTAATAATAGTTACTACATTAGTATTTTACCACTAATGTTTAAATATGAAAAAATTGAATAATTTTCTAGGAAATAACTTTTAATTTTATGTAGAATATATTTCAAATTATTTTGTTATTTTAATTAAAATCGATAAGAATTAACTTAAAAAACTACTTGCTGGAAGGGGTGTCTTCAAAGTTAATAAGAAAATCTGTCTAGGATTTTTCACAGTTCCTGTTAGTGTAATGTTTATTTTAAATCTTTTCTCCTGTACTAAAAGTATTATTGATTTCAGATTTCTATTATTGGGCTGCAATTTTAAATTTACACACACATAAATACCACACTGGTGTCTGTTTGTTCTTCCTTAAACTTAAAAACGGAGTTAGAGAGATTAAAGTCAAACAGATATGGAAAGCACAGAAGCGGGAGACCACGACTAACTAACTATACAGAAACTTCCAGTTACATTATTTTAATTCAAACATTTTCTCCAAAATATTAAAAGTTATATAAATTAACGGTATGACTCTCTTGTCAATAGGGAAAGTATAATGTACAGGGGAAAGACACTACGAAAATTGAGAGCATTGAGAATCGAGGTCTAAAAATTTACAGCCTGATATTGTGACATCGTCACAAAAAATAATTGCTCGTTTAAATTTACTTTTAAATAAGTTTTGCATCTATACTAACGTTTTAAGATTAATAATAATTGGTATTTTTTTGTTTTTTTATGGTTTTTTAATGCATTACACATTTTTTTGGTTTAATTATGTGATTATGGTATATTTTTTGGTTTAATTATGTTGTTGTTTTATAAATTCTAAAATTTATTACCTGTCTTTCATTTTAACACTTATATATATATAAACGTGTGTCAATATTGTGAGAATATGAAATATGATGACAAGATATTGACTTCAGTTGCTTGTAATACCAAGGATTATTACAGACCACTTTCTTAATCGCTTTTATATTGCTCTACACGTAATCCATTAAGATAAAACAAATTCTCCAGAAGTTATTTCTATTTTTCTCAATGATTATTCTATTCATTTCTCGAAGCATAACTAAAAATCTGTTAATTAGAAATTCGTTGCTCATTTACTCAAATTATTCTATTGTTTTTGTTTTATCTTTTATAGAAATATATAATAAATTTTCAAGTTTAAAAGATAGAATTTTATATTTTTAGAACAATTCTATTGATGCTGTAAAACAAAATTTTGCAACTCTTACATTTGCATTATTTATATTACTTAAATATATTACAAGATTTTAATTCAAGGAAAAATACTCTTTGCACAAAAATACTGAAATAAAAATGAATAACAAAACTGAATTTTTAGTTATTAATACCTTGTATAATAATTTAAACGTATTTTTTATATTAAATGAGAATATTTTTTTATTTATGATTTTAGGCCCCTTGCCGCTCAGAGAGCACAAAGAGGCCAAGATAAGAATATTTAATTTGTGAAGCAATTCGGATTAAAATATATTTCAAAGAATGTGGAGTAACAAGATAAGGCACCGCAACTCTTCCAAGATGTACCAACAGGTAAGATTATCTTTGAAGTGGTCAGTATTTAGGTATTAGATACGTTTTTGTTAGACTAAGTTTTGAAATTTATTGTTTAAAAATAATTAAACATTAGAATTACTGAGAAGTTGTGTGGATAATTAAGCAATATTCTCCAGTAATGCTTATTTTCTAAATATTAACTTTAAGTTGTATGGCGTTTGTCTTGAATACTTAAATTCAAAAACTAATACAAGAAACAGACTTTCGTGGATTAGCCAAAATGGACGAGGTATGGCTTATGGTACAGGGTATTTTATGCCTACATTCCTACCTATAATGATTTGTAAAGATTTGAACCCGGATCCTTAGTGGCAGTAATGTATTATGTTAGATGCATTAATTCAAGTAGCAGTCACAAATAAACAGCAACAAATGAATTGAAGGTATTTATTATGATTGAGTAATTGTTACAGAACTAATAATAATTAATTTAATTTATTGAAAGAAATATTTTATTCATTATAATTTAATATTTCACGATACATCGATTGAGAGAAATAAATTCGGTAACGTTATATTGAACAGCAGCAGATTTTGATTTCCGTTTTTTGAAAACTTCATTGTTAAAATTGTTACAATAGAATGTAAGATAAAAATACGACTGAAAGAAATGATTCTGAGAAGATAAAGGTTACATTCGAGATAAGAACTTACATTGGAGTCAAGATTGGATATACTAGTTCAGTGTGTTTTCCTAGTGTAAATTTTTAATAATCTTTGGAAACAATTTGTATTAGTTTTTTGCAACATTTAAATTTCCATTGTTTGCTAGGGTTCGAATTTTTCATCTGCCTTTCGTTACTATTATTATGAAATATAACGTGTTTAGGTGCACAGGTGTAAACAATAGAAAACAAAGTGTGCTTAAATATAATTAACAATGCACCTTTAATAGTTTGCATCGACAATTTGATTAACTTTGTGTAATGCATTAAAAAAGCATTATCAGTGCTATTATTGGCAATATGTAAATTCATGATATAATTATCACAATGCTAAAAAATAACTTTGGAATTACAGTAGAGCCTCGATTATCCGACCCCCGATTAACCGACACTTCGGTTAACCGATTGTCCTAGTCGGCAAATTTCAAATGTCCGCTAGTGATGTGGCGCCACAATACAGTCGACCCCCTATAATTACGGTCCCTATAATTACGATTCCTATAAAACTACGAAAAAATATACGTATTTTGGAAATGTTGAGTCGGATTAGTGTAGAATCGATTAATTTTATGGAAGAAAACCTTTCAATCAGCCGTAGTCCGTAAACTTGACACGTGTTGGGCTGTGATTGGAACGACTTGTAAGAAATCGGATTCCTAATAAATTGGAACGTATCTATATCTTATAGGGAGGTCGACTGTATTTGGCTATGTCTTGGCTACTTTAATACTATTTTACGTGTTTTAGCTGGCAACACTCATTCGACCATGAAAGGGAACCAGTATTTAAACGAGGCTTAATTTTCTAATTTTTAACGATACAATAGCGATGATTATTATTTTAAAAAATTTTTGTTAGGCTTAACATCAATGAAAATTCAACGCGAAGTAGATTAATAGCGATATATCAATACTAATATACTAATTACATGGAATTTAATAACATACTACACTAATAATGGATTTTTTTCATACTTTTCGGTTATCTGACTTTTCAATTATCCGACCAACCCCAGTCCCCAATTGAGTCGGATAATCGAGGCTCTATTGTATCTATTTTATCTATTAATAGTAATTTGATGATTCATTGTCGAAACTTTATCACTACATTAACAGTATCACTAAATTATCGATCCTTGCTTTACAGTATAGTATCTAGCGACGGACAATAAATGTCATAAAAATAATATCTAATTTCAGGAATATAAAATAAAATTACTAAATATCAAATCTAAAAATAATTCTCTTATTAATATGAATGAATGTTTTTATTTTCGATTCATATAATTTTTAATAAATGTCAGGCATCAAAGACACCGGTTTTGCAAGTGTCAACCCAAGAGAAAACATTTTCAAAGAGATGCTAATAAGACAGATGTAAATTTAATGATTGTTATTTTTGTTTTAGAAAAATAATCGAGTTAAATAGAGCAATAACAAAAATTGGTTGTAAAATTCTTTGTAATTTTAGAGAAAAAAAATAAATAATGATATCGTTATTTTTCATTCTAATTCTTTAAAATGAATAAGAAAATGATAAAGTGAAAATAAACTTGCATTTTCTTTTTTATTTTGAAAGGGAGAAATAAAATTTTCCGCTGAAGGCAATTTAGATTTTTATTTCTGCATTTATAAAAAGAAGGAAGTTATAAAAATAAAGATAGATTGAATGAATTTACTACTTTAAGTTTCAAAGCAGACATTCTAAATAAATACCAGAAAGAAAATATCAAAGGAAGTGCACTTTATTAGTTAATTAAATCCCTGTATTTATCATAAAGAGAAAAACAAAAGTTAATTTTCAAATCTTTAATATTTAAATTTTAATTTAAGAATAAGGTTTGATTTAAATATAGTAATTTATTTAAAATATGTTCTGGATACATTAAGTAATTTACGTAAAAAATTGGGAGTTTTCTTACGTAGCAAATACATTTATAAAGGAAAAAGTATCCCTGAACACTTAAAAAACTAAAAATAGAGATGTATAAAACTAAAGTGAATCGTATAGAAAATTATTAAAATCTAAAAGCCATTTTGAAAAATGTAAAATGTAAACCTACTCTCAGTGAAATATACTTTCCAATGTGTCTGAAGAGTACTTAAATTTTAATTTTGATATTATTTTACATTATAAATTAGTATTTTTCGGAGTTAATAATTTATTTACTAAAATTTCACATATTAGTTTATTATTTAAGTTCTGAATGTATTTAGAATATATTTATATGCTACTTTGTCTGCTGTAAAGTTTCGAGTTTTGAATTTATAACTTTTATGGATTTTTTAATGAAATTATTTTGTATTTTTGTCTATAGATATGTACAATATTATTTTTAAACGTGTTCTTATTTCTTTTTAATAATATTCGCCAAATTATTATTTATATTAAATATAAAATCAATAAATCTTAAGATCTTATTGCAGATCTCAATCTTGTTGAAGCAATTCTTCAATTGCCTGCTTAAATTTTAAATTTGATATTATTTTGTATTTAAAAATTAGCATTGTTCAGATTGCATTTTGTTTTGAGGACGGTAGCCACAAAATTTACAAGTATTTTATTAAGTAAATTTAATTATATAATTATAATTTTAACAATTTTTTTGCATGTGGATTAGTTTAATATGTGTGGATTATTTAACACATACATATTAAACTAATTTTAAAGTGTGTGGGTGTGTGTTCCCTGAAATGAGTAGGTTTATAAGAATAATTGGCGTGAGAGTTTATGTCTTTTCTTATGAAACCGTGTCACCTCGTTGTTCTGAATTAAAATTTTGATTTCTTAAAATATACCTTTGTTATTTTTTTTAGATTTTTCAAATTTTAAATTTAAAATAATTTTCAGCTAAATTAAATGTTTTCGATTGCCTTAAATAATCCAGTATTAAAAAGAGTAATCCATTTTTCCTGCAAAAGTAGAAATTAAAAAAATTTAAATGAAATAAAAATAATATATTTAAAGAAATTGAAAGTTGAACACAGAACAGAGATGTGACACAGACTTATAAGCAGATACGTAAACACCTACGCAAATCAGCTTTACGAACCCACTCACTTTAGAGTATACAAATCTAATACAACTTAAAATTATTCCCTTCTTTGGTGTACATTTGAGTATTTCAGATTATTACGCATAATTTTAATTTCACATAAACTGAAACTATTTACATAGATATGAAATACTTAAAAGTCGGGTAGTCATTTCGTTGCCTTTCCTTGTAAGACAATTGAAACAATAATAATAAGAAATGTTAATTGTGAAATTTGTGTAAGTTCAGTTTTGATAAAAGATTGAAAAAATAGTAATAATATAGCGTAAACTTTTTATTTATAGACAATTTACAGTTTATATTTTGAAAACACATTTACTTTAATCATTTCGTTGGGAAACGAAATTGCATTATCGTTAATTATGAAAGTAATGCAAGTCAATTTCCCAGTCTAATTAAACAATGGGTAAGCAAAGGAATAGAACTTTAGCATTTTGCAATTAGACTCGCAATTTATTAGGAAAATGTACAAGTTTATGAAGAAAACGTCTAATTTTGTATAAAACATCGATGGGACGGAATTTAAAACTAAATTTATAATAAACCCGACGAGGGAGATCTCAAAGGTCTGGAAACAATCTCGCTAACGCCTTTTTATAAAAATATTAGACCCATTACATCCGGAAAATATAAAGATATGATCCTAGTGCTGGTGGTATATGCTGGCTCGCAGAGACAGCAGGGCCTATGTTTAGACTTGTTTTCTTCTATTTTGAACTCTTGGTCTTCGTACTACCGTGGAATTGTGATAATGGGCGATTTTGACGTCCATATTGGTGAAAGAATTGATTCACATTTGAATGTAGCCTCTCCCAACATTTTTGATGTCAGACGGTCAACAGATTTATAGGTCGACACGGCCAGGAGACAGTTTCTGCGTTGGTTGATTGAACACGATTTTATTCTCCTTAATGGTCGTGCTAAGGGAGATTTCTCAGGTGAGCTAACTTTTTTGTCAAAAGTGGGTAGCTCGGTTATAGACTTTATTGTCGTTTCTCAGAATTTGGTTCATAAGTTTGAATCCCTTCGTGTTGGGTCGCTCTCATCTTCGGACCATTTTCCAGTGGAATTACAGTTGTCGACCGGAAAGAGATTTTTCTTTGCTGATGGGCTTTGTCCCACCAAGACTCGTTATGTTTGGAATGATTCTAAAGTAGAATTGTTTGATGACGCCGCATCGCAGAGTTTCCGGAATATAAACTTTGATTCTGTGTCTGTTGATGATTTCTGTGGTATTATTTTATCCGAGCTATGCTCTATAGCAGAAGACTAAATGTGTTAATTGAAATTGTTGAACCTTACAGGAGGATTTGTCCCCCTTGGTTTTATAGGTCATGTTGCATTTAGAAGCGAGCGAGGAACATTACGTTGGGCAAATTCCGAAAATCTAATAGTCAAGCTAATTTGGCTTCCTTTTTAAATTTAAAACGACAATATAATTCATTTATTAGGGCCAAAAAGAGGAAATATTTTTGTAATTATGCTTTACAGTTAGCTGGGATTAGAGACTCTAAGACCTTTTGGTATCGGATAGGTCGTTTTCGTCGGGTCAAGCGCATACTAGACCAAGAGATTTCCTTGACCGACTGGTTTATTTATTATCAACAGTTATTTAGTTTAAATTCATCGAATTTACCCCCGATTCTGTCACTACCGATGGCTTCTTGTGTTGTTGATCCTATTTTGGATCTTCCTATTTCTGATTCAGAGGTGAATACAACACTTCAAAAAATGCGGATTCGTTCTGCTCCCGGGGTGGATAATGTTTCACCGTCTTTAATTGTTTACTCTAAGTATACTTTGGTTCCTTACTTGGCCAAGTTATTTAATCGGGTTTATGACACTGCTAGAATTCCGAAATCGTGGTTAGAGATAAAGATAAAAGTTATCCATAAAAAAGGTCCACTAGACGAGCCAGCTAACTTTCGACCAATATCGCTGTTGCCTGTAGTTCGAAAGATATTTACCTCTATTTTGGCAAATAGATTGGGTATTTGGCTAAGAGAGAGAAATTTGATTCAACGTGTGCAATTTGCTTTCCAGCCTCGGAAGAGTACTTTAAGTAATATTCTGTTTCTCCACTCCATTATTTGATAGTTGTAGACAACTATCAAAGAAAAGATAACGTTTACTTGCAGCGTTCATTGACTACGAGAAAGTCTTTGACAGTGTTGTTTTAAAGATTTTGTTATTTAAATTAAAAATGCTTGGAATTGACAAGTTTATTGACATTATTCAACGTTTATTTTCAGGATTGAAAGCAAGGATTTCCACTAGTGCCGGGTCTACAGATGCCTTTTTATTAGAAAAGGGTTTACCACACGGTTATTCCTTAAGTGCGATATTGTTTATTTGTTATGTTAATGACATGGTACAAGTTTTTGATGATTTAAGTAAAGATTCCATTTCTTTGGGAGACTATGAAGTCCATTTACTTCAATTTGCTGACGATACAGTGGTGTTATCCACTACGCCGATTTATCTACAAAGAAAACTGGACAGGTTATATAATTATTCCTCTAATTCGGGTTTGAGTATTAATTTATCCAAATCGAAAATAATAATTTTTAGACATGGTGGAAGCTTAAGAAAAGCTGATGAGTTTTTCTTAAATGATAAAGGAGTCAGTATTGTTAATGAAGTTATATATTTGGGGATTCGTCTCTCAGCTACTGGCTCGTTCCAAAATTACATTTCTTACGTTAAAGGCAAAGCATTTTTCAAAATAAATGTTATAATAGAAATCTTGAGAATGGTTAAAAACAGCCATATGGCTTTGTGTCAGAAACTTGCCGCCTCTCTTTTTACTTTGAGTTGGTCTTATGGTCTGCCCTTTTGGGGCCTTTTTTTTTGAGGATATCGACTCTATAGAACTGATGTTCTTTCGTCGTCTTTTTGGTCTTGAGAGGTCGATCCCATCGTATGCAATTAGATCTGAATTGGCCTTGAGTTTCCCCGGAAACGCTTTGTTAAATTAACCTTAAATTTTCTGAGAAACATAATCTCTGACCCATCATCCTTGGAATGTGAGGCTTATTCTACTTTGAAGAAGTTTTCATCGAAAAGATCGCTCAAATTCTGTTGGTTTACTAAACTGGAGAATCTATTTAATAGAATAGGTATCTCACTCTCCTTGATAGATTCCTCTCCAGATGTTTTGAAATATTAAGCAAATACAATTTTACAAGAATTTGATAATCTTTTCTTGAGAGAAGAAAAGGACAGGATTCTTAAGGCTAAGTACCATTTATGGTACCCAGAAATATTAGACAACAACCGGTGCTTAAAGGAAATGCGACTTTAAATCACTACATGTTTGACTGTAAGGATTTTGAATATTTGCGTCTGTCAACACTTCCTAATAATGTTTTTTATATTAATAATGTTAGTTGCAAATAATAATGTTGTTTGCAAAATTCCAGCAGATAGAATTCATGAAATTTTCTCCATCAACGGCTCAGTAGAGTCTATATGGTGTAAATTTAATTTAATGACCAAAGTTATTAATGTTACCTCTCCTCCTAAAAATTAATTTTATGTATGGAGTTTTCAAATAAGTAATAAAAATAAAAATAAATACAAGGATATGATGCAGTTATTGCTTTACACGCGTATGTATTACGAATATTTCGAAACACTTCACATAATGATTAAAGATGAAAAAAAGAATCTAATGTTACACTAATTTTATAGTAAACGGTTAAAATCGTTCTGAACAACTGAAAGATTGTTAAAAGTAATAAACATACAAATATACAGCACGGGTTGCTGAACGTTACGTTATTTTATTAATTTGAAACAAAACAATAACAACTAAAAATATTATTTCGGCATAAGCACACATCTCAATCACAAAAACTGCAGCCCTTGACAACAAGTGAATTTAAACTCTGTTTTCTCTCATCGCTGCTTCACAATTTTGCATATTGATCTACTAATGATTTATAAACATGCAAATTTAGCGGGAACAGACAGCTTGTACCTACGATCAATCACTTGAATGGTTTCTAAAACAAACTTTTAACAACAATTATTAACTTTCTAAATTATTGGAAGAAAAATAAACTTTTATGTAGAGAAGGGATGTCGTAATTCTATCTTTCTTTTCTATACAATCCTTTACTGGTAAGTTTGAGGATTTTAATCAGCGCTTCTAACATCCGAAGATTATCGATGATGATACAATTTTATTAACTCAATTTACTATTACAAATGCATTTTGGAATGATGTAAAAGTTTATTGTTCCCTCTTCAGTAAATGCAAGAGGAGAGAGAAGAAACACGAGAGGGAAACCAAGAAAATCATGGTCAAGCGGTCTCTTGTTTTCCATCTGGTTGCGTTTCCTTTTTTATATTTATGGCCTTTCTTTGTTCTTTTTTCTTTTTGTAGCTTTTCTGTCTATTTTCTTTACGTTCTATAGATTTCCGGCGTGCTCCATCGTCGCCATTTTATTGTCGCCATTGGGCGGTAGCCAGGCTGTCATATTGCTGCGCGTGCAACAATTCAGGAGTGTAAATGAAAATAAGAGGAAATTCAACAGATCGAACTTTTGAGGGCTTCTTGATAAATGGCATCTCCAATGCCAATTCTGATTCCAAAAGTCATCTCTTCTGTTTTTTCACGTCATCGCATTGTGTAAATAAAACTAAACATTCAGCGTCTAATTCCTATAGTGATTATCATATAAAATTTAATTGGAAAAAAACCCTCAAGTAAAAGCCTGAAGGAGAAAATCACTTATTAGTAATAGTTGGTCGTGGGTTCGCACCTTATCAACATGGCGCTTTCGGGAAATACTTTAGTGTCTAATACTTAAATAGGACCAGTTTCTTATTGAAAGTGCTCCCGGGAGACATCATGCCTTGGCAGATCATTCTTATTCCAAAACTTGTGACTATAGACAGGTCTGATTATTCTATTTTAAAATATACAACAATAGTTGTAAAATAATAAAATTAAGTTTAGCCATCATAAATTTACATATTCATAAACAAAACTATAATTTGATACAACACACTACATTTCATTTTTGATATAAAATACTACTGATAAAAATTTAATTACAGTAGAACCTCGATTTTCCGGACTAATTGGGGATGAAGGTAGTCCGGATAAGGAAAAATCCGGATAATCGAAACAAATACTTTAATTTGTCTTTTAATGATAATACAACACGTTTTCTTTTCGATGACATATCGGTAATATTAGAAATAAATACTGTATTTAAATCGTGATCAAATTTTCAAGAAACAAATGTTTGTATTGAATTTGGACTACTATTGACCAGCGCTAACAGACTACCTATTGTTTAAAAGGCCCTCTGGCGGCTCAAGAATACGGATTTTATAAAATAAAAAGCAGTTGAAACTGCATTTTTATAAATAAAAAGTTGACAAACTATTTATCGTTTTATGACGAGTAAAATTTTTTCGTCGCGTTCTCGGCTTTTAAGTAATGCATAAACCTTCGAGGCCCGAGACCCTTCGGACCGCGAGGCGTAGGTGGTGGCCCACGTTGCCCATGCCTTACGCTGCCCTTGGTTATAGAAATGATGTAATTTGAGTATATATTATTTATAAATACGTATGTCAAGTTATATTTTTATTACGACGTAAAATATATTTAAAAGTTTAGAACCACTGGGTGAGACGTTGTTGAAACAAAAAAAGTTATGCGTTCCATCACGTACATAAACAGTGTCGTAATTCGCCAAGTGCAAATCAGCAAATTCGTAAAATTTTTGTTTATTTTGAACAATCCGGATAATCGAAAATCCGGATAATGGAGGTCC